>NC_068358.1:55941854-55960104 GCF_020536995.1 Dreissena polymorpha | reverse complement strand
GCAATACCAAGCAAGATCTATCAAAATTGTGTAGAATATGGCCAGGTTTTATCTTGACATGCATTTAATGATGTTGCACATGATACTTAAAATTATTTTAATACAACAAGTCGTCCTCAAATAATTATCAAAACAATTTATAAAGAAAATAGTCTAAAAAGACACTATTTTAACCAAAATTAGTGAAGTGAGACCATTTTAGAACTTGACCTTTCTTTTATGATGTTGCACTATGTGTAACAAAATTATTTAATATGTTTATGTGTTGTCTATTTATCATGTTGATAAAAAACAAAACTGACGAACAGAAAAACTGACTCCTATAATACTCTCTCCCCTAATCTTCATTCGAGGAGATATAATGATGAGAAATGGGTAATTATGTGAATAATGTAACTTTTTTTATAGAATCCAAGCTGATGTACACTGTAACAATGTTCTTAATTCCCAACTATTATTTTCTTAGTAACATTCACCTTGACCTAACTGTGCTAAAATGCATTCCCAAATATTGGTATTTCAGGTATTTAACCAGTTTAAATGTTATTTCTTACTCATATTTAATGGTTCAGCTCATTACAACATAATTCAATTTTATATACAGGATCTGAATGTATCAGAAATATAGCATCAGGTTGAACTTTTACCTATAATTGCATGCACATACTGGAGAAAGTAGCCAGCTATGACTTTAGGATCATTGTTTGTCCTTGCTTTTTCGTAGCCAAAGAACACGCCGTGAAAAACTGAAATAGTTCTTACTGATTAATTAATTGTTTATAGTAAGTTATATTTTTTACATAATATAGATACACTCAGCATACAAATCTACTAAAACAACACTTTACAATATTTGACAGAAATGGTATTCATATGCAATGAAACTACAGTGTGAATGAGGCAAAACAATTTGCCACATGCATAGAGCAGTTGGATAAAGCCACGTTTTTTTATTTCAGAAATTATATTTATTATATTAATTGCCTGGTTATCATATAATTCGAATAATACATGTATTTATATAAGTAATAAAATAATACCAAAAGCTATAAATCAATGGTTAATGGTGAACCCATGGTGAACAATATCAAATGGTCAATGGCAAACTTAACAAAAGCAAACTCTAATCGGAAAAAAGTCAGCTTTGAACTCATGTTTCTTGGGAGTTTACTATTTCTTTTGTAATTGTTTTTCTTCATTTAAATAAGATTCATCAAAAACAAAAGATATATTAAAAACAAAATGCTTACCCACATATTGAACCATGTATGGCAAAGCCATACTTTTTCAATTTGTCGTAGCCATCTATGTGGATCAGGAAGTTTGGCCCTCTGTTGGTATATTCCCTCCGATACAAACAGTTTCGAGATCTGCTCTGAACACCATCGGGGTCTATCATGTGTTGGTGTAGAAGAACTGTGTCTCTAAATCGGATTAAAATTACGTGCACAACTAGAACAAATATCATCATTCCAGTACATTGTTTGAAGATAATTTCAAACAAGTAATTAAATCTTACTTTTTTCATTTCGGGTGTGTATTATTCACTGTTCAAGCATGATAATTAATAGAGACAAAATATGCCTAAATTTATGTATGAATTCCGCGGCCCCAATAATTGGAAGCTTCCGTTGCGTCTGTATTTTGAATGACAGACACTATGTTTCGTCAGTGCATTTAAACCAGCATAAAGATCAACATTAAATATTTAGTTCAACTGTCTTATTGTTGTAGAAAGATTACCGGGTAACGTTAACAAGATGTGTTTGTCAAACACTATGTCCCCCCATATATTTGACATTTTACCTTGAAGGATGACCTTGACATTTCACCACTCAAAATGTGCAGCTCCAGGAGATACACATGCATGCCGAATATCAAGTTGCTATCTTCAATATTGCATATGTAATGGCCAATGTTAAAGTTTGACGCAAACAAACAAACCAACGACCCAACAAACAGACAGGGCAAAAACAATATGTCCCCCAGTATAGAATGGGTGACATAAAAGGTATGGTGCACGTAAAAAATAGTAAATGGTCAACACCTAATTCCATTACCACCTTGCTCCTTTTGGCAGCACTGTGTTACTTTTATAACCCTAGATTTATCACTATTGTTCAATAGCAAAGTTGTATTTTTATGCCCCTGGATCGAATGATCGGGGCATATTGTTTTTGTCCTGTGTGTCCGTCAATTGGTCATTCTGTCACTCTGTCATTCTGTCTTTCTGTCCCAAAACTTTAACCTTGGTCATAACTTTTGCAATATTGAAGATAGCAACTTGATATTTGGCATGCATGTGTATCTCATGGCGCTGCACATTTTTAGTTGTGAAAGGTCATTGTCAAGGTCATCCTTCAAAGTCAAAGGTCCAAAAAACAAATCAAAGGGAAGTTATAAGCTTTAAAGGGAGATTATTGTCTGCACCCGCCAAATGATAAAATAACATTAGATAAATCAAAGCGGCACAGTAGGGGGCATTGTGTTTCTGACAAACACATCTCTTGTTCGGTTTATTACGTAGATTTTATAATCAGAATTGAAGGATAAACAAGCAAATTCGTTGAATTGATATCCCCCGCCAATATACTTCTGGACACAAAAGTTTTCTGGACGGATGGACAACGCCAACGTGCATCATCCTCTTATCCATATATATACTCATACCAAGTTTCAATGAAATCCGTCAAAGTACTTTCAAGATATGGCTCCGGACACACAAAAAAAGAATTTTTTTCAAGATACAAAGGGCCATAACTCTACTATTATCCAATGGTGTACAATGCCATTTGGTGTGCATCATCCTCTTATCCATATATATTCTCACACTAAGTTTCAATGAAATCCGCCAAAGCACCTCCAAGATATGACTCTGGACACAAAAAAGCATTTATTTCAAAATACAAAGGGCCATAACTCCGTTATTAACAGATGGTGTACAATGCCATTTGGCATGCATCATCCTCTTATCCATATACATGTATATACTCATACCAAGTTTCAATGAAATCCGCAAAAGCACTTCCAAGATATGGCTCCAGACACAAAGTGCCGGACGGACGGACAGACGGAAGGACGGAAAGACGGACAACGCCAAAACAATATCCCTCCGCCTATGGCAGGGGATAACAAGTGTTCCGCGTTCGTAGACATATGCTCCCCCAAACGGGGCCTTGACTGTGACCTTGATCTTTGACCTAGTGACCTGAAAATCAATAGGGTTCATCCGCCAGTCATGATCAATGTACCTACATGTATGAAGTTTCATGATCCTAGGCCTAAGTGTTCTTGAGTTATCATTCGGAAACCATTTGGTGGACGGACCGACAGACGGACGGACCGACAGACGGACTGCTTTGAAGCAGGGCATAAAATAAACTTATTAAATACAAAAGGCAGTCCAAGATATAGCTATATCAACTGCTGATATTATTTTGTTCTCTTACATCATTCCGAAAAAAAAGCGACTTTTGGAAACACACAGAAGCAAAACAATTGTTAGGAGAGTTACAAGAGCTGTATTTCAGCATTTACGACCAGCGAGAGGCAGCAGGCTTCATCCTCCCGTGTAACTCATTCAAAAAAGACCACATCCCCCTCCTGCAGTCCGCCCTTGTGAGCAACATGGTCCTGGATTGCAGAGATGAAATGGACCAGTTCATTGAAGGTAATGGATATAATTATTACAGTGTATATTGAGTACCAAAGCTCCTCCAAATTTAATGTTTTTGTAAGCTGGCTAGTCAATAGATGATTGATTTTAATTCAAATTAAACACACATTTGTACAAGTGAACTAAAGTAAAATATTACATGCAATAACTAATGCCCAGTTCACGTGTAGCTTTGGTTTTCTAACTAAATATGAGCAGCTTTTATCGAACAACTTTCACTTATCACATATATCGTGAATGTATATTTTGTCTGGGAACACTTCGCGGTATTGTTTTGATAAAATAAAATACAAACTTTGATCATAGCCAGATAATTTTATAAATAAAACTTTGATCATAGCCAGATAATTCAAAGTCAAAATATCACAATGAGCTTAAGGCGAATATGTATACATCAATTCAAATTCTGAAAGCGTGTAGTAATACTGGATAATTATTTAGACCAGTGTAAATAAAATGGTTAACATCGATGACAACAAAACATCGTCGCTATCATTCGTGAACAAAAGTAAAGCAAACTTAGTATGAACTTTTGATATTGGCCATCGATTGATTCTGCTATCTATAATCTTAAAAAAATAATAGGTCTTGTATAAATGAGATATATAAAAGATAACAATTTTAAATATATCAATGTTTAACAGTTCTATACAGTGAAATCACAGCAATGTCACAATGACATCATTCAAATAGTCGATTAGTATATACATCTATGTACACATGAGAACACAAAAATCACAGTTGCGAGGAAGTGATATTCTCTCTAGTGTATTATAATTATCTCAACACACACAGTTTTTATCATTAAATAATACACACAATTGCTCACACTATATAAGTTAGTCGCCATCACATTTTAGGCAAGGATCCTGAAAGTTAACCGGATTATTTCCATTTATTTTAGTCCTTCCATAAAGTATATTTTAATTAGTTCATTTCTGGTGAGACCATTTCCATAATGTGGAATATTTGATGGAACTACGCCCTCTACGCATAAAACTGTAAATGTATATAGCAACAGCTCGATGGATATAGCATTTGCCATGCGTTTAGTTTTCAGCAGCAGCACTGAACAGTTTCTCAGCCTCTTGGATACGCTTGCACTCATTTATGTGATAATCTCTGAAAATAAACATGCATCACATTTAATCATTTTCACACGTTAAACATCCTGAGCGCACCTTAAAACTGCATACCAGTAAAAATGAGCTAACACTTGAGTAAGGTAATTATATAGTAAATGTTAATGATTTTGTTCAGCCACTGGCCGCGGCCCATTTTCCAGAATTTTACCAGCCGATGATAAATAAACTACAAACAGAAGGACCAGAGTCACACTAAAATGAAAAGATAAAAACGGTGGCTATTTCAGAAGCAAGCTGACTACAAAGCTCGATCTAGCAAATTTGTTATATGTTTGGTATCTTTCGGATATTTTCCCAATTTCATTATCCTTACTTAGTTCAAATGCATAAACCGAAAACTATATTTTATTTATCCACTAACTTACAACCACCTTCACAATATAATTGAAAACTCACGTCCTACGACTTGAGTGTCGATGCTCAAAATGGCCGATTGTCGCGTAAGACAGTAGCTACAAACAAATAAGTAATAACAAATAAGTAATAACAAATAACTCGTAACAAGTAACAAACAGGGCGTCCGTACTACGGTATTTCACAAAATCGGCAAAGTGCGTATTCCGCCGTTTTTCGCCAATGTTCTATAAATACTTTTAATTTCTTAGGAAAACTCGAAAATATTTTTGTCGGATATTTTGGGCCGACGAGTTAAGAATTTCGATCGGCCCTTGCCTTTTTGTGTCGGACATGTCCGTAGGTCCGACGGAGTTTCGGGAAGTTTGCGTGCTGCTGTCGGATTATCGTCATTGTACTGTCGAGTAACGAGTTTAAAATCAATCAAGGCATATGAGATGGTTTTAACGGGATTCCGTACGTTAGGAGAGGAACCGTCGCACATTTGAACAGTTTCATTGACTATCAAACACTTTATACTGTCGGATGAGTGTTATATCGAGTTAATCAGAATTCATTAATCCTGAGTTATTCATGTAGATCTATGTTGTATATTTGCAGAAAAAAGCATTTTTACGATCCCGTAGTAAAACATGATTCATCACAGGTAAAATAAATAAATAACAGCAGTGTTTAGACAAAAAAAATCATATATTGGTAGTTTATATTCACATAAAAAGATAATGTTCGTGTTACGAATTCCCGTATTGTTCACATTTGCGTTCGTCGGCAATCTCCCTGAAAGCAACAAAGAGAAAACCCATAAGGAATCTGACAACTGTCATTCGTAATGGCCTCTTTTGAGTGATAGAAATTGAGATGTATATTCACAACATGTATTGAATGATTCCCACGTGATATTTCTAAATCCATTCTAGAAAGGGTCAATAGAACATTTATAAAATATATGGAAAGAAGATATTGCAGATATTTGGTAGAGAATATAGCCCAACTGTCACACTTACACTACTTAATATTACGCCGTATTTAAAACCACTCAATTATATGGATTAACAAACACGACCTTATACAAATGCGCTATATAAATTAAACGATTTATATCATATAGAACATGATCTCAGATAATGGTCAATATATATCTACCTGATATCCTGCATCATTGCTGCCTTCTTCTATATACACGGACTATTTACACAGACAGACAGCATCACTTAAGTGAGATCAACAGTACGTGCATCCCGTCCCCTAGTTTGCTTGAGATTCGCTCAAGATACTGTAAGCGTCATCCTCGCTAGCGCTAGTGGTGGGTTCTTCGTAAAATGGTTTGTCGTCAATCTCGTGACGTCATAAGAACAACCAATCGATGACGTCATTCGACAATTATTGACACGTTTGTTTGATTTCGTTCGAAATTTAACAAACTTAAACTCGAGCTAAAATAATAAGCAAGTCATGTCACGCAAGAAATATCACAGTTAGCATGATACGTCCAACTGGAAGCTTATTACACTAAATCGTTATTTTTGACGAGAAGAAAAATACAGTCCTTATAAACATGGTATAGATAACATTCTCTTACTTTTATTAACCTTTTGCCTAAACATGTTACCATCACCTTTAAAGTAGATATCAGGTTTTGCACCAACGTAGCTTTATATTTGGTCAAAATTCTTCCAACATTATTTAATGCCTGGGCTTTATGTGCGCACAAGTTTAGGGATTATATATGCAGCTAAAAATTAAGACGTTTTGTTAAACTTAAAAGAAAAATTAAAGACTGTCGGATACGGAGATTTAGTAGATCTACGTCAATGACAAGTGTTGAATTGTGATGTCTTCTTGGTGTTGATTATTCTCAGTTGTTATGTAAGTAAGATTTTGTTTGCGTGTAAATCTAGATTCAACATATTTATAATTTGATGCTTTCCTGTGGAAACCTTTAATGCGAACTGGAAATAGCAAACCCATATAGGGTATCCAGTAATTTGTACTAAATCACGCGTTCATCTTCTGTAACCCAGTGTTGATTAATTTTGTGTAATACAGTATATGAATAGAGTTTAACGGCAAAGCCCATGTGAGTATTCTATGTCACAAGATATTTACCACTAAACTAGTAAGTACATTAATGTGATATATGTGTAAGAAACAAACACAACGATAAATTTCAATTTTGAAAATGCACACAAGTACAAAGACATGATTCCCATGTTACAACAGAAGAAAAATATAAATACCCGCGCAAAGACCTATAGAATACAGGTCTTTGGCCCGTGTTAATGTGAAACCTTTTTTAGCATTGCTTTCACATGGTAACATGTGTTGTATAGTTCTCTTTCATGATAAACTACAACTGTATATGCTGTTCTATGAAGTTGACAACTACTGGGGGCGAGTTGACATTTTTTTTGTATTTCTTATTTCATACAACAAACAAAATTTACAAAACTATACAGTCTTATAAATAAAATGAAGATTCAAACATAATAATGTATATTTAACAATTTTGCAGTTAAGTTTATATCAAATGAAATTTCATTTCTCAAATAAAAATACTGCAGTAACAGTGTATTTTTTAAGCACATTAAGTAAATGACCATCTGACATACTTATTGAACATGATCAAACTATCAAACTAATTGACAACTATGTTCACTGAGATCCAAATTGTAACACTGATTAACGTGATGCATATTATACAAATATAACTAAATGCAAGTATTATCAATATTTACTTGTGATGACCACAACAATTTGTCTGCTAAACAGTCATATAGCATATTAGTATACCAAATCAGCTTACAAATTTAGTCATTCATTCTTGAAATAAAACCATTTGTATTGTCAAATGGTGTATTCAAGCTACGTATTGGTGTGCTTTACATCTCTGTCAAGTACGTTAGCTTTGTTAGTACACAGACATGAGCCATGAAGACTTAAATGCCTATGGCGATCTCACACCAGTCAAATTACTTGTAATTCCCTGTGGGAACATTGTCTACCGATGTCAAACAATTGACAAGTTACTTGTTGTTCACCACAGAGTACACTGACAATGGTAATTCCACATCTTGCAAGTTACTTTTTGTTCACTACAACTTCTTGTTCTCTACAGAGTACACTGTTCTGAGAAATCCCATCAGAGACAAGTCAGTGCCCTTGTCATGCACCAAGCTGTGATACCAGCTCAATCCCAGAATGACCGGGATCAATACATGATGCTCCATGATGCTACCTGCTGCCACAAGTTCACAGGAACTCTTCAATATCAAAGCCATCATTGGAGCCCCCAGCCTGCCCATCGTCTTCCTCATCCAGCATTTCATTGTCAGAATCAGACACCTGGAAGAAAGGTTGAACCGTCCTATGACTTCATACAACATCTGTATCATATTTTGAAATCAAGAATACTTACACCTCATATGACTACTCAATGTGTCCGGGCTTTGTGTGAATTTATAAAAATATACCAGGATACCCTCATGAACAAAAATTAATGGTATTTATAACAAGTTGACAAGGACAACAATATTTAGAAGTTTTGAAAATAAAAAAATAGCTGCAGTTTAAGTGCTAGAATAATTATAATAATGACTTATTATAGTGCTAACAGAAGACTTGTCAACTACAATCAGGAGATACCAGGTACATGCTTCCTCTCTTCACTGCCCCAACATCTAAATTGTTAAGGTAATTGTTCACCCGTCCTTACTGGTATTCTCCAGATCATCATTAAGGTCATAGTCCACCCTGCCTTACCTACCTGGAGGTCATCATTTAGGTTGTTGTCAAACCTCCCTACCCCAACTCATTAACATTGTTGTCCACCCCTCCCTACCTGGAGGTCATCATAAATATCGTTGTCCACCCCTCCCTACCTGGAGGTCATCATTAAGGTCGTTGTCCACCCCTCCTTACCCTACCTGGAGGTCATCATAAACATCGTTGTCCACCCCTCCCTACCTGGAGGTCATCATTAAGGTTGTTGTCAACCCCTCCCTACCCTACCTGGCAGTAATCATTAAAGTTGTTGTCCACCCACCCCTCCCTACCTGGAGGTCATCATTAAGGTCGTTGTCCACCCCTCCCTCCTCCTCCTCCACATCGTCCTGTGCGGCTGCCTGCTCGGCCAAGGCACTGTGCCGGAAGAAATCAGACGGGTCAAAGCTGTTCTCATCGTCTACTTGAGGTGGCTGTACCTGAATCATATCATTAATAAATTATTATGATATTCCTAGTTTGAGATAATGTAGGACAAAAACACTTCTTTTTCTTGTTGACATCAGATATAGTTGGAAAGGTGGCATAGTTAGTTTACTTATGAATTCACAGTATTTGTACAAATGCTAAATTCAAATAATAATTTTCATTTCTCAAACTCAAATGAGTTTTAGTCAGTTTATTAATGGGAACATAAGTGTGTTACAGCTATGCTTGTATCAAAATGTTACAAACCGGTACAACATTTGGGATGACATTTAGACAAATTCCTTACAGAGGTTGAGCCAATTTAAAAACTAACAATTATGGGTGGCATGATTTACCCAATACTCCCAAATACACTCAAAATACCCAATATACGCTCAAAATACCCTAACCTGACCCTAACCCCTCACCTGCCAAAATTGTGAGTATTTGGGTATTTTGAGCATATTTGGGTGTATTTGCGGTGTATTTGGGTGTATTTGGGTAAATCATGCTGCCCACAATTATTTACTTACTTGGAGACCACATAATGCCTTATTGCTTTGTGTATAAAACTAACACACATATTAACAATAAACATTTTGAGAACGTGTATGGGTAAATGCTTGTTCTGACATGATACTATACAATAAATGAAAATCATAAGCATAAATGGAGTGTCTGAAATGTAATGACTCCCTGTGTGAGGTACTGAAATAGCCCCGAGATTCTATCAACTCCTCATTCACATGTTCCAATCATGTACCTGGTATTGCTGGCTTGGTTCTTCAGAATAGTACTGAGATGATTCATCATACATCTGCTCTTCCTTCCCCTCCTCTTCATCAGAGTCATCACTGACATTGCCTGAATGCACACACACAATTGAGCATTATACAATCAATATCCTTTTCCTTTTGCATATTTAATCCTGAAAAACTTACAAAGCTGTCTGCAAAGCTATACAAGGATAATTATGGTACACCATCTAACTCCAACATTTATTTCAAGTAGATGATATATTCTCTTTAACTAATTTGTTAAAGCACAGACTAGTAGATTTACACAATTTGCTGTATTCTACATGAAGTATATTAAACAAACTGATACTGAGCATCATAAAAGTTGACACATAAACCAAACCCTCTGCTGTACAAGGTCACAAAGCTCCAGCCTACCCAGGATATCGTCATGGTCCCCAGAGTTGTCCACACTGCCCCTCCCCTCCTTGGCAGTGCTCGGTCTGCCCCGCCCCTTTGACTTGCGACTGAACGAGTCCTCATCTCCCTCCACATCCACAAAGTCTGAGTCAGACATGTTCACTGACTGGAAAAACTGAAACAGGAAATTTGTGGAAAACCCTTATATAATTTATGTAAGCGTGGATTCACCAGTTTTCAATGTGAGTGTGGATTCACCAGTTTTTAATGTAAGTGTGGATTCACCAGTTTTCAATGTAAGCGTGGATTCACCAGTTTTTAATGAAAGCGTGGATCCACCAGTTATCAATGTACGCCTGGATTCACCAGTTTTCAATGTAAGCATGGATCCACCAGTTTTCAATGTAAGCGTGGATTCACCAGTTCTTAATGAAAGTGTGGATTCACCAGTTTTCAATGTAAGCATGGATCCACCAGTTTTCAATGTAAGCGTGGATTCACCAGTTTTAAATGAAAGCGTGGATCCACCAGTTTTAAATGTAAGCGTGGATTCACCAGTTTTCAATGTAAGCTTGGATTCACCAATTTTCAATGTAAGTATGGATTCACCAATTTTAAATGTAAGCCTGGATTCACCAGTTTTCAATGCAAGTGTCGATTCGCTAGTTTTCAATGTAAGCGTGGATTCACCAGTTTTCAAACCCATAAGCATTCATTATAAAACTAGTAAACTACATGTTTGAATTCATTACAAAAATAAAATTTTGTAATATTTACTAACATCTTATTATTCTAAGGCATAAGGATTCTATCAAATACAAAAAACAAGTTATTTCTCGAGAGTTTTTAAATTCACTCAAGTTAACTTAAATAACTGAATCACATCACCTTACTAGTCAACAATTCAATATTTACATTTGAACAGGTTCTAACATGAGGCACATCTAAAACAATAATTTTTGGATATTTTACTTCATTAATGTATATATCAGAATCACTGAAGCTTCAAACATGCAGAATGGGTTTACATCAAGCGTGGATGGTATAGCTCCTGACCAGCCTGAAAATTTGAACATTCTGGTTAGGAGCTATGCTGTCTGTTAAAACCTTTCGTGCTTTATAATAAACAGGGTAGCTATTGACTGCGCAACAATATTTGACATAAGACCCATTTTTGACTGCACAATTACAATTGACATAAGACCCATTTTTGCATTCCATTGCTCACATATTTTCAGTTACCTGTGCTGCGGAGTTGTTGGTTTCGTCCACCTCAGAGTCCTCCTTGATGGTCACGTTCTCCTTGCCCATGCTGTACCCATCACCAGACTCACCATCCAGACCTGAAATAAGTGTATAACTTTTTAATTTAGCTTGAAGGTATTGAAAGTCGGTGGCTTATTGATAAGCTCTTGAGTCAGTTTCCTGGGTAGGACCAGTACTTTGTGTCTTTTAGGGACATCTAAAGTACGCTCCCAAAGTGGTTATTGAACCTATGACCTCCTGGTCGCTAGGAGACACCATATCCACTATGGCTGAAATACAATCCAGGCGTAGCAAATGTAGCAAACAGTCATAGACTCAATGTCCAAATTTGAAATACACTCCATTTGTAAGAAAATGTAGCAAACAGTCATGCCTTAACATTATATATGGGCTTTAATAAGGGGGATTGCAATGAAATGTATCCAAATATAGACACTAGAGTATACATGATTCTTGTTTGTATTGTGAATAATTTACAAAACAGGGAACAAAAATATTTCAATAATGTACCAGCCACCTACATGTACCCTATGTGTACTTCTCATGTGTGATTGATGTACAAGCAACCTACCCTGTGTTTACTCCTCATGTGTGATTAATGTACTGGCCACCTACCATGTGTGTTATCCTCTTGTGTGATTGATGCAACGGCCTAACCTGTGTGTACTCGTCATGTGTGATTGATGTACCAGCCATATACCCTGTGTGTACTCATATGTGATTGATGTTCCAGCCACACCCTCTGTGTACTTCTCATGTGTGATTGATGTACCAGCCATCTACCCTGTGTGTACTCCTCATGTGTGAATGATGTACCAGCCAGCTTCCATGTGTGTACTCATCATGTGTGATTGATGTACGAGCCATCCACCTTGTCTGTACTCATGTGTGATTGATGTACCAGCAATCTACCCTGTGTGTGATTGATGTACATGCCATCTACCCTGTGTGTACTCCTCATGTGTGATTAATGTACTGGCCACCTACCATGTGTGTTATCCTCTTGTGTGATTGATGTACCAGCCTACCCTGCGTGTACTCCTCATGTGTGATTGATGTACCAGCAACCTACCCTGTGTGTACTCCTCATGTGTGATTGAGGTACCAGTGAAGGCACTCTCAGACTCAGCAGCCTCAAGTGCAGCCTCCCTGGCTGCCTGGATGTCACGCTCCAACTGACTCAGTGTCTCATCATGCTACAAAAAAGGAGGAGCAGAAAACTGAAGGATGCTCTTAAGAACTATGAACCAAGCAACAACTTCATTAAGAACATGTGGAGCCAGAAAAAATTATCAAAGATGAATAGCCAAAAACCAAATCAGAGGTGTGAAACTGATCTATGGTGATTTCATTCTATTTATTGAAACTGCCAATCACTGAGTTTCTAAGGCAGTTCCAAAGAAACAGACATGTCAAAACTTAAGTATTTATAGTCATAGTCACATGAAACAGAAAAAACACTAATTGAAATGGAATTTCCTAAAAATATGCAAACCTCCAGAAATTTGTTAAGTCCAAAAACGCCATTAAAATTCACAGTTCATAATTCTAAGAGACAGAATCTATGAAATTAATAATCCAGATAGTACACACACTCCTCCTTGAAGTTAAATCGAAGCATACTATTGAAATCTGGCTTGAAGTTCCAGACAAAACAATTTTAAATGTATGCATGATTTACAAAATTCTCATAACTCGGATTATTTCCTGGAGGCAGAACTTGCTGGTATTATGCACACAATTGTTTTGATGATAACGCTTCAATAAGGTTAGTTGACTTTGGCCACTATGAACAAACATACTTGAAGGCAGACACAAAAATAAAAACAGCGGTTAATTGCTCCCCCATACAGTTTTGGGGAACATAAAAATACAAGCAAATTCATTGAATTGATATCCCCCGCCAATATGCTTCTGGAAACAAAAGTGTTATATTTGACACAAAAAAAGGATTTTTTCAAGATACTAAGGGCCATAACTCCGTTATTAACAAATGGTGTACAATGCCATTTGGCGTGCATCATCCTCTTGTCCATATATATACTCATACCAAGTTTCAATGAAATCCGCTAAAGCACTTCCAAGATATGGCTCCGGACACAAAAGTGCCAGCCGGACGGATGGACGGACAACGCCATAACAATATCCCTCCGCCTATGGCGGAGGATAACAAAACAAATATTTATGACAGTTTGAAACAAAATAAAAAGCAAAGGACCATTGAACATTTATCTTCCATTTATTCATTTTTCAAATATGAAATACAACGGTAAATCCCCAGGTCCGACCTGAATAACAAGAATGCTCGAGTTATTAATCTCAAGTTTTAGGTTCCCCCTGAGGTTCAAAAGAATCAATAAAATAAATGAGAGAAACAAAATAAATTTATAGCTGTTATTTGATCATAGTCCCAATAGCTCAAGTCTTTTTTTCTCTAAAATCCAGTAAAAAATCCAAATTGATTGCTTGCCTTTGAATGTTTGAATAATAGGGATGATAAGATAAGAAATAAAGAGTTTTGAAGTTGTAATACCCATTTTACTGTTATGCATATAATTTAAATTTACTGGTTTATGTAAGTTTTAGCACCAATAATTCAAACTTTATCGATCAAACAATCATTTGTATTTTACCAATTAAGTGTAAATTGACACTAAAATTCCAAATTTCTCAGGTAAGATTTACATTCCCAAAAGGATGAGAAAAGCCCCGGCCTGGTTTACCTCCTGAACAGCAGTACGACAGACTTCTAACATCTTGCTGGCAGTGAGAGTGTAGCTGTGGTCTTTGCCGTTGTAGCGCACACTGTTGTCAAAGATCAGCTGTACGTCAGCCACAAACGTCTCTCTGCTGTGGTACTTGTGGGTCTGGATTTTCTACAAGACACACAGCTAATGTAACAGTGTATTATTTACTTGTTCAATAAACATGAGCCTTCTTCTGTGAAAACGGGGCTTAATGCATGTTGAGAAAGTGTCGTCCCAGATAAGCCTGTAGTGTACAGTCCCACAGGCTTATCTGGGGCAACACTTTCTGCCTTTATGATATGTTATGTTAACAAGAAAAAACACAACACAAAAATCTAGTCTTGGCAAAAAGTGTCCTCCCTGATTGGCCTGAGCTGACCGCACAGGCTAATCAGAGAAGAGACTTTACACACAATAATTTTCCATATAAATAACTGAGCACTATGGAATCACTTATTGATCTTTCAATGTGCAAAACACCTGTCTAATCAATTACTGAAAGGATTTGATTCAAGAAAATACTGTTAGTATCATATGTTTTAAGGATAAGTTTGGATATTCTCAGAACTGGTGAAGAGTCTATATCACATAATATAATCCCTTAAAGGGATCTTTTCACGGTTTGGTAAATTGCCAAAATTGAAAAAAGTTTTTTCAGATTCACAAATTTTCGTTTTAGTTATGATATTTGTAAGCAAACAGTATTACTAAACATTTACCATAGTCCAATATAGCCATTATATGTATCTTTTAACGCTTTGAAAACCTAAAAATTATAAAGCGTTGCAACACGAAATGATTGAATAATTTGGAGAGTTCTGTTGTTGTCGTTTAAATTTACGAAACTACGAAGATTGCTTATATAAGGTATAAAATACTTAAACTGTGTACGGCCGGCGGAATAGCCGAGAGGGCTAATGCATTTTTACTTCAGACTAACTCCAGGACTCCGGGGTCACTGGTTCGAGCCCTGGTACCGGCTACTTTTTTTTCCTTTTTTAAATTTTATTCTTGATTTTTTACTGGAGCTTTTAAGAACCAATGTTTACATTTATCAATATAAAGCATTAAATGACAAACTTCAAAATATGCCAAAATCTGTGAAAAGGCCACTTTAAGGTATGTAACAATGTTAGATATAGTGAAACTGTTGTCATAACTGAAAAAGTAAAGTAAGAGTTTCTGTTTCCAATCAAGACATTTAAGGATTAACTATTACTGGCACAAGTATCTTCGGTTACATAAGTTAATTATCTACAGAGACACCAGTTTCCAGGCACTCAGTAGAGAGAAGCCCTACCCCCAATGCCCCTCACCTTGAGTATGGAGGACATGTCCATGGGCTGCTCAATGACGTCATAGTAATCCTTGATGAACTTCTTGTTCACTGGGTTCAGGAACGGCCACGTCTGAAATATATAGTCCACATTCACACCTGTAAGTGTTATTAATATTTGTCTTCCTGATATTTTAAAATGAATTGAATTACATTTGTAATGTCACTTTTGGATTTATCTATGTTTATAATTGATACATTTGTTTATAATTGTTTTCACAGTAGAAACCTGATGGCTCTAACTCATATGGCTCAAATTTCAAAATGGCTGTTCAAAGCACCAATTTTTTTTATTGCTATATATACATGAAAATTTATACTTCAGATGCAAATATGTTGAAGACTGATGAAAATGTGTTTAAGAAACTGTTTGGATCATTTATCAGATTGCTTGAGCTTTTCTTGTCAGTCCCCAAAAATTAGCCATCAGGTTTTCGACTATATATCTTTTGAAAAAAATAACCTTCATATGAAACATTGTTAAATGACAATATATTTGACTTTCATACGAATATTTGAACATGACATCTCCCCATTTCGATCATTTTGCCGACCACGACATACATTTTCTACGGCCTTGATCTGGTTGAGGATGGTCTCCAGGATAAAGGAGAGGGCCACCTGGTCGTTGTCATCCAGCAGAGGGTTGATGGCCTTCTCCAGACGCATCAGCTTGTCCTCTTTCTGTAAAACAGCTGGCAGACTTAGAAGAACAGTGAGCCTTGCTCTGAGAAAACAGGGCTTAATGCATGAGTGTGAAGTGTCATCTCACATTAGCCTGTGCAGTCCATACAGGCTAATCAGGAACTACACTTTCCACCTTAACTGGATTTTGGCTATGAAGAGACTCCCTTTAAACTAAAAATAAAATAAAAGTCGAAAGTGTTGTTCCTGATTAGCCTGTGCAGAGTTCCTAGACTAGTTTTGGACGATATTTTATGCATGTGCATTAAGCCCCATTTTCCCAGAACGTGGCTCAATAACTTTATTTTATCTACATATTTTTTTAAATAGTGTTTTCATAGAAGTTTCCATGAAAACAAGGCAATTGAAAGCTTAAGCGGTGCCATATCCCTACCGTGATTTATTGGACCATATGTGCCCTTGACCTTAGTTAGTGTGAAATCCTCATGCCTTCAGCACATTGTGGTTGCAAGCTACATGAAAATCCTTGAAAGAGCACAGGCAATATAGAATGGACATACAACTAAGAAGTGGACATAATAATGGGAGGCTTTAATAGGCTTTCCAATGAAGTACTTCTGATATTCTTCTGATCAAAAAGTAAGTCTTTCTATTTAAATAGCAGTTACTTCCTTATTAAAATCAGGGATCATATACTTGTTTGCTTCTCCAGTCTCAGATTAACTGGTTCCAAAAGAGACTGATTTAACTGGTAATCAGTTTGACCATATTAATCTTTTCACATAAAAAAACAACATGAGCTTTCTAGGAGAATTGGTTGAATGTTCACACAGATATTATCTGTGCTAATCCTGCATTGTACCTCTGCCAGTCTGCGTAGACAGTGGTCTAACATGGTCTGGGCAGATATAGTGATGACACTCTTGGGACCTGAAAACAGTCTAAATGTAATACACAAAATAGCTATCATCAAATACATCAAAACATTACATCTTACATTAGCACAGGGAACAAAAGGCATCTCCAGTCCACATACCTCGTCTAATGACCTGGGCCCATATTTACACAGATCCTTCGAAAAACCGTAGGAAATTACCTTAAATTCATTAAGTTCGGTAAGTTTCTGGCTTTGTTTTTTTTTCTTCAAATATTTTCATATTAATATGTTTGAAACATTAAATATTGCTACAGTAATAAATATATTAAGCTTTTGTAAGCGGAAAACGTCAGATTACTTCCAAAACCTGTATCTGAAATTTTCAACTTGAGTAAAACTTCCCTATTGAGCTTTGTGAATAATGGCCCTTGTCATCCAGAAGGCAATCTAACAGTAGCAGCTGGTACCACAAAACCACTATCAATGTCAGGGAAAATATAGGTGATCATTTCAAAATATTCAATGTATCAAGTTCAATTAATAAATCTTTCCAAATGAGAACATGTAAATATGTGGTGTTTTTTATCAACAAAAGCAATATTTATTAGTATGTCAACTATAAGAATTGCTTGATGAAATAAAGGTTTGTATATCATGGCAGTTAATAATGTTTGATAACTTTGATTGTCAGCTTAACATTTGACAGGCTCTATCGTTATGACATATAATCAGTCCTCAATAGTTACTAAAACTGCCTTTCCCATACCGTTATACAGTGTGCTATTCTTCAGTATAAGGTTAACATCCAGTAGAAAATCTTCTCTATTCTGGTACTTCTTGGCCCGGATGTGCTAGAAGG
>NC_068358.1:55719354-55939354 GCF_020536995.1 Dreissena polymorpha | reverse complement strand
CTGGTGGACGGACAGACGGACCGACAGACCGACCGACAGACCGACATGAGCAAAGCAATATACCCCCTCTTCTTCGAAAGGGGCATAAAAATAAAATACTATATCTGTATAATATGTGGGCAGTTCAACATGGTCCTATTAATAACAAGGGACAAAATTGTCACAAAACCAGGTTATCATTGTGAAAAAAAAAATCTGATAAAGGGAGAAAACTCAAACTGAACTTTTGAAATGAACAAACAAAATTAACCCCCTTTGTAAGTTTGTTTTTTTTAAAAATCTATTTTTAGTCGTGGCGACCTTGACATTGGAGATATTGACGTGATTCTTTCGTGCGACACACCGTCCCATGATGGTGAACAAATGTACCAAATGATTTTAAAATCTCACAATGAATGACATAGTTATGGCCAGGACAAGCTCATTTATGGCCATTTTTGACCTTTGAACTCAAAGTGTGACCTTGACCTTGGAGATATCGACGTAATTATTTCGCGCGACACACCGTCCAATGATGGTGAACAAATGTGCCAAATGATTTTAAAATCTGACAATGAACGACATAGTTATGGCCCGGACAAGCTTGTTCCGCCCGCCCGCCAGCCCGCCCGCATTCGCCAATCTAATAACCAGTTTTTTCCTTCGGAAAACCTGGTTAAAAACCTGGTTAAAAACAGTGTCACTGTATCTGATCAAGCATGACTTGCTTATATATCACCAAGCATTTGTGTATCCACAAGCATTTGTGTGTGGCCAACCAACTGTGGCCATCAAAGCATTTTGTCTTATCACAGATTTGTGTAACCAATCAATTTTGTCTCATCACAGATTTGTGTCACCAATAAATTTTGTCTCATCAAGCATTTGTCACCAAGAAATTGTGTCTCTTCACAGATTTGTGTCACCAAGCAATTTTGTCTAGATACACATTTGTGTCACCAAGCCAGGTGTCTGAACATGCATTTGTGTCACCAAGCAATTGTGTCTCCACAAGCAGTTATGCCTCACCTTCAGATAATCACAGTGTATAGTAGAGCCTGCTTTCTTCCTTTTCTTGTTTTCCATGGCCTGTTTGGGGAACTTTAGCACCAGAGACTTCCTCTTGATCTGTTCCGCACTGTAAAACAACCATGGTCTCAATAGAAACAGTTCCATGCATAATATGGACGAACATTTGCATACTTTATAATCCGGAGGTTACAAACATGTAGTGATGCTAATCTTGCAAACACTCTATCCATTAACACTGCACTGAACAATACTGCCAGTTATCGGAATAGAGATTAAAAATATCAGCCCTAACCCCATAAATCATTAACCTTCATCACAGTTTCTAAATAATGATCATAGCTTTGTTCAGAGTTTGAATATAGATCCCCAGACACTAGCTCTACAAACTTAACCCAGCCAGCCATGATTCCCAGACCATATCATGGCATTGATCTAAAAACTCTACCAGACCTGCAGCTCTACAAACTTAACCCAGCCAGTCATGATTCCCAGACCATATCATGGCATAGATCTAAAAACACTACCAGACCCGCAGCTCTACAAACTCAACCCAGCCAGCCATGATCCCCAGACCATATCATGGCATAGATCTAAAAACTCTACCAGACCTGCAGCTCTACAAACTCAACCCAGCCAGCTATGATTCCAAGACCATATCATGGCATAGATCTAAAAACTCTACCAGACCCGCAGCTCTACAAACTCAACCCAGCCAGCCATGATCCCCAGACCATATCATGGCATAGATCTAAAAACACTACCAGACACTAGCTCTACAAACTCGACCCAGCCAGCCATGATCTCCAGACCATATCATGGCATAGATCTAATAACTCTACCGGACCTGCAGCTCTACAAACTCAACCCAGCCAGTCATGATTCCCAGACCATATCATGGCATAGATCTACAAACACTACCAGACCTGCAGCTCTACAAACTCAACCCAGCCAGCCATGATCTCCAGACCATATCATGGCATAGATCTAATAACTCTACCGGACCCGCAGCTCTACAAACTCAACCCAGCCAGCCATGATCCCCAGACCATATCATGGCATAGATCTAAAAACTCTACCGGACACTAGCTTTACAAACTCAACCCAGCCAGCCATGATCTCCAGACCATATCATGGCATAGATCTAAAAACTCTACCAGACCTGCAGCTCTACAAACTCAACCCAGCCAGCCATGATCTCCAGACCATATCATGGCATAGATCTAAAAACTCTACCAGACCTGCAGCTCTACAAACTCAACCCAGCCAGCCATGATCCCCAGACCATATCATGGCATAGATCTAAAACCTCTACCAGACCCGCAGCTGTACAAACTCAACCCAGCCAGCCATGATCTCCAGACCATATCACGGCATAGATCTAAAAACTCTACCAGACCTGCAGCTCTACAAACTCAACCCAGCCAGCCATGATCCCCAGACCATAGCATGGCATAGATCTAAAACCTCTACTAGACCCGCAGCTCTACAAACTCAACCCAGCCAGCCATGATCCCCAGAACGTAGCACTATAAGCACATACTGTTCGAGGAGACTCTTGCTCAGTTTCAGTTTGGTGCCGACCACATCCACCAGCCCGTGGTCCTGCAGAGTGTCACCGTGAGCCGTGACCTCCTCATCAGTCATGGCGACCTTCACCGGCGCCTCTGTCACTCGCCCCCCGCCCAGGCTGAACTTGGGGCACTCCTTGTTGGTGCGCATGTGGCCTGTCTGACCACACGCTCCACACTTCATCTGAAAAAAAAAAACATTGGCAATAAAGAAAACATTTGCAATATGGAGATTGGGGATAAAGACAGCTGACTTATGACAACAGAAATCATGATACACTAACCTTAAACATTACATTAAATATAAGTCAACAGACATAGATTTGAGAAACTATTTACAGCTGAACTTTGTTACATGTAAGAAAGTTAAGTCAAATTCCCAGTTAAGTTAATGCTATTTAAAACTCCAGATTGTCTCTCATCATATTTCATATAAAATATTTGAGTCTTTATCGAAGCTTTTAATTTCAATTACCAGATCATTCAAAGTGTTTGTTTTTTTCATTCCCAACATATAATTTCATACCTATCATTTATTCATCTGAAAGTTCTCCAACTTGAAAATGGCCTCATAATTAAATCTTGTCAAAGTTGTGCACACATGACAGGGCAGCCAATGTTCGCTAATCTGTGATAGGGAATGTGTGCACGGTACATTTAATGATTAAATAATTATTGGTAAATACATTTTCTCTCTCAATATTGGCTGATTTAATATTTTCAATAATTATTGGTAAATACATTTTCTCTCACAATATTGGCTGATTACAAAAAGGAGGATAACTCATGCAGCTACAATTAAAACATTGGCCAACATTTGATGACATTTGTCGCTGCAGTAATGAATCAGTCACCAAACGTGTGTTGATTATTTTGCCTTTTTTGAGTTGTTGATTTTTTTCCCCTTAACATTCTGTTACCAAGACAGAAAGCAAAACTTAAACCAGTCATTATGTAAACGACACAATTTGCTCTCATCTGATCTATATGATTGCCAGTCACCTTAGATTTGAGGAGTTGAGCCTCCTTCTTCTTGCGCTTGCTCTCCGACATGATAGGGGCACTCTTCTCCCTCTCCTCGTTCCTCTTGATACGGCGCAGCTGCTCCTGCAGTCTGATACAGGAACACTGGACTTAAGGCATGTGCGTAAAATGTTGTCCCAGATAAGCCTGTGCAATCAACACAGGCTTATCAGGGACGACACTTTCCACTTTTACGTAATTTTTTGTTTAAAAGCCTCTTTTAAATGAAAATCTAGTCTACACAGGTTTATATGGTATGACACTTTATGCACATGCATTAAGCCCAGTTTTGCCAGAATGCATCTCATACATAACCATTGTCTTTGTGTATTTTTTTTCCACAATTTTCTATACAATAAACTAATTCTTCCTACAAAACACAATAGTCTAATGAAGGTTGGACCCTGTGTTGTTATTTGAAATCTTAAATGAATGAGCAAGATAAACATGTGCAAGCCCTGATTTGATTATAAATTGCAGACATGTTTCTATTAAATCTTAAATCACATAAGATCATGTGGAATACTAGTCACAAACATACCTTCTCCTCTCTCTTCTCATTTCTTCTTTGACATTGTCATCCATTGTTGCAAACTGCTTTCTGAAAATACAGCACAGCAATGATAAAGCAAAGAATAGCAAGAATTGTCAAAACATCTCAAAATAAGAAAAAGGAACATGAACATGTTTGCAGTTTCCATTTACAATAAACAATTAAAGATTATTTTTTAAGCTTCATAACTTTCTTAAAACAGAGATAAATATAACATGATGCAAATTTATATGGAGCGACTGAAGGAGACATTGTAAGCATCAGTAACAGATTCCATAGCAAACTTGCATGAAGTTGGGATCCTTGGTTTTCTGTATGCGCACATAGGCATCAATGACTGCAGGCTTAAGGACCCACTCGACACGAGTGTACTCCTTCCCGTTGTCATCTATGAATGTACGAGTGATCTTCAGCTTCTTACCAGCCTACATGGGAGAGAAATGATCTCTGTGTACAAGCTTATAACCAAATCATAAATAAAAAAAACACTAGCTTATAACCAAATCATAATTTAAAAAAAAACACAAGCTCATAACCAAATCATAATTAATCAGAAAATAGCAATTATGATGGAGATGAATATCATGGTGTCAATGTCATATTTGCAAATCCACTAAAAATCTGTATTTATTAGTAAAATATCATTTTTTATTTCCTTAAACTATGTAATAAATGTAAACTATTTTTCAGATTGAATGTATTAAGGGCTTTTGAAGTTACATAAACAACAACACGTAAACTATCCTAAAAATGACATGAATACACATTTATAATATTATAATTGAAATCATTAAGAAATATCCTGTCATGAAACCCAAAGTACCGTTGACGCACCACACTGATTATGGGGGTCCTCCCTACCCAAAGAACAAGCTACATCCTCAGTGCATGCTACACACTACAGTGAAGGCCATAATTCACATTTGCAATGGGTTCCTCAATCCTCACAGTAAAGGCTATGCACAACATTTTTAATGGGTCCATTCTTAAATAGTATTGGCTGAACCCACAGTAAAGGCAATATCCCACAATACAGGCTACACAACACACTAGCCTTGGGGTCCACCCACCCCACAATAGAGGCTACACACCACACTAGACATGCGGTTTTCACATCCAACAGTACAGATTACACACCACACTAGCCATGGGGTCCTCCTCCGGCTTGATGTCCTTTTTCATTTTGTCCTGTTTTCCGTCCATGATCATCCTCTGCAGCTCCCGCCTCTCAGCTTCCTCCCGCTCCATCTGGATCTGTAACACAGATCCACAGTTGTGGTTAATGTAAATCCCAAATTATGTCAGCCTTTAAGCTATGTACAAACACAATTTGTATGCAATGCCTCATTTCAAACTATTATTGAAAATAAGTTGTTTCACTATTTTTAGTAACAGGGACCTTAACCTTGACAGGACTAATTGCAAAATGAAAACAGTTATTGACCAGAAAATCACTCTTTTGATGCTAAAAAATAAACTCATACACTCATTTAAAAGCTGGTTAATCAAAGAAACTTCCTGAGGGCTGGACTTAATGCATGTGCATTAACATCTGCCTCTGATTAGCGTGTGCAACCAGCAAAGGCTAATCAAGAATGACTCTTTCCACCCACGCCAAATTTTGTACTTCCTTCAAAACCAAACAAGAGGGCCTGAAAGGCCCAAAGTCGCTCACCTGAGATAACAAGATATTATTGGGATAAATCTTCTGACCAAGTTTCACGAAGATTGGAAAATAAATGTGGCCTCTAGAGTGTTAACAGGGTTTTACAATAGCCATATAAGGAAAAATGCCCTGCCCCTTGGCAGCCATGTTTTTCAAGCAAATGTCACCATTTTCGAACTCATCCAAGATATCATTGAAACCAATCTTCTGACCAAATTTCATGAAGATTGGACAATAAATGTGGCCTCTAGAGAGTGAACAAGGCAAATGTTGACGACGGACAAAAGGCGATGACAAAAGCTCACCATGAGCACAACCCATGAGCACGTTGTGCTCAGGTGAGCTAAGAATCCCTAAAGGTGGAAAGTGTTGTTCCTGAATAGCCTGTGCGAACTGCGCAGCTTAATCTGGGACGACACTTTACGCACATACATTAAGTCCTGTTTTTCCAGAACAAGGCTCAAATGACCCACCTGAGATGTTGACTTCTTGCTGGATAACATGCTCTCCAGGTTCTTGCCTATTTCATCAAACTCAGAGTCCTCCGAGCTAGATCCCTCGTCCGTAGACAGGTGCTCCGTCGAGGACAGAATCCTGGTCACAATACCATACAAACATCACGTAAAATCAAATAATATTTGTGGATTTTACATTTTGTAATCATATGACATTTATATTTATGTACATACATGGATTTACATGGATTTGTGATTGCCTTATATTTTCACTTCAATTTGGCAAAATATAAAAAGAAACATTTAACCAATAATGACTCTGAAAATGTTCCACTATAGTTCTGTACATAGTGTACTCAGCAAATAGAAAAATATGTAAAATATTTCAAAGAAGCTGTAGTTAAATACATTTAATTTGAGCATTGCTGAAAACACTACCTGTTTTGAAGGTCAAACAGTCGCTGACACTCTTCTTTGTATCTTTCCTGGTGCTCAGCCACAGAAAATCTATTGCCTCGAGCAAACTTGTTCCAACCTGAATAACATTAGGATTTACTTTTAACAAGGGCTGTTTGTAAAACATGCATGCCCCCAATATGGGCTGTCAGTTGTAGTGGCATACGTTTTTTGTCAATGCGACCTTGACCTTAGACCTAGTGACCTGAAAATCAATAGGGGTCATCTGCCAGTCATGATCAATGTTCCTATGAAGTTTCAAGATCCTAGGCCTAATTATTCTTGAGTTATCATCAGGAAACCATTTTACTGTTTTGAGTCACTGTGACCTTGACCTTTGACCTAGTGTACTGAAAATTTATAGGGGTCATCTGCCAGTCATGATCAATGTACCTATGAAGTTTCATGATCCTAGGTGTAAGCATTCTTGAGTTATCATCCGGAAACCATTAAACTATTTCGAGTCACTGTGACCTTGACCTTTGACCTAGTGACCTGAAAATCAATAGGGGTCATCTGCCAGTCATGATCAATGTACCTATGAAGTTTCATTATCCTAGGCCTAAGCGTTCTTGAGTTATCATACGAAAACCATCTGGTGAACGGTTCGACCGACCGACTGACCGACCGACCAACATGTGCAAAACAATATACTCCCTCTTCTTCAAAGGGGGGCATAAATATATACATTTGGTGACTGAAGGACTGTTATGTTTTCAGAGTAGAATTCCATTGCCTTGATAAAATATCTATAATGCATTGAAAAATATATAACCTTATTCCATGCATAATTTTACTTCTTCATTTTGTGTTAATCCAAAATTTCCATATGATATCATTTAAGTATTTAAGCATTAAAGTAAGAATTTATGTACTAAATTTGATAAATAAAGGAATTTACTGGTTTCAAAAAGAGATGTCATTTCTCCTCTTTAAGCTCAGTTTTTCAATAAGAAAATGGGTGCCGCCCCAGACCCCCCCCCCCTCCCAGCAAAATCCCAGGCCATGTCTACAATAGACACAAGATCAGAGGCTAACCTCCTCCCTCATTGCCCTGCTCCTGGGCCGCTGCTGCCTTGGCCTGCTCCGTTGACATGGTGCGGACCACGTCTATAACCTCCCACCGAGACAGCTTCTTTATCTGAAACACACGCACAATTGCTACAATGACAGAGTCATACATAAAGTGTCTTAAAGCTGGGAACACTTTGTTTTTTTCTTTCACTAAATTTTGAACCTACTACACATATTTAAGTAAATGAAGGAGTGAGCATAGGGTCTGATAACACATTTCATTCTCGTTCTGGGAAAATTGTCTAAAAGTTTAGAGTTGCCTGCACAGGCTAATCAGGGACAACACTTTCTGCCTTAGCTGTATTTTCGTTAAAAAAATACTTCCTTTAAACAAAAAATTCCATAAAAGCAGAGAAAGTGTTGTCCCTGATAAGCCTGTACGGACTGCAAATGCTAATCTGTGATGACACTCTTATTCACATGCATTAAGCCCAGTTTTCCCAGAACTCGACTCACACTGGTTACATACCTCATGCTCTGGCACCCCAAACTTGCGCAGGAGCTGCTTGGCGTCCTTCAGGTAGAGTTTACGGAGGTCAGCGTCTGTGCCTGTGACTGTCTTCTTCTGAGGGGTGTTGTCCTTACCCTCATCTCGGGGCTGGGGCTTGTTTGGCACCTGGTGGGGGGTAAAAGTGGTCATCAAAATTGATATGCATGCATTTATTTGGTCAAATTGTTGTAACATCTTTAAACCTTTTTTAGTTAATACATATTCAGATATATTTCAGCAAAAGTCAAAGGCTCCTACAGACACATTTGAGTCTTTAATCTGGGAAGAACCAGTGTTTCGTTTCTTTGAAAAGATTTTGAACATGGCCACTTGCTTGAGATCTGTCGATTACTCAGAAAATACTGATTACCCTAGTGACCTCCACCATTGTGCTATGTTTAATGTCTCCTGGGTTGTCTTTAATGTGTGTGGTGTGCTGTGTGGGCAAATATAATCTAGCCGGAATGTTATTTATTTTAAAGGCTTTTCATATAAAATGCCTAAAAGGCCACTGAAAGAATATACAAAACCAGGGATCCAGATAACTTTTACGGCAATTCTTATTTTCCTCCCTGATTTAAATTCTTAACTAGAGCTTTGTCACAGACGTGACGAATACCCCACATGCCGCATTGACACAGAATATTTTGCATGTTGTCTTCACAAAAAACAGCGGACACCATGCTCAATGTTTAAACCGCACTAAGTGACCGTGTTTTTGACCCTGCATGGCCCATGTTCGAACATGACCTACACATCATCTAGATACAACTTCTGACCAAGTGTGGTGAAGATCGGATGAAAACTACTTGAATAAGAGAGCAGACACCATGCTGAATGTGTAAAAAATACTAAGTGACCCCCTGACCTAGTTTTTGACCCGGCATGACCAATATTTGAACTTGACCTAGACATCATCTAGATACAACTTCTGACCAAGTTAGGTGAAGATTGGATGAAAACTACTTTAACAAGGGCTGTTTGTAAAACATGCATGTCCCTCATTTGGGAAGTCCGTTGTACTGGCAGCCATTGTGTGAATACGACTTTTGTCACTGTGACCTTGACCTTTGACCTAGTGACCTGAAAATCAATAGAGGTCATCTGCAAGTCACGATCAATGTACCTATGAAGTGTCATGATCCTAGGCAAAAGCGTTCTTGAGTTATCATCCAAAAATCATTTTACTATTTCGGGTCACCGTGACTTTGACCTTTGACCTTGTGACCTCAAAATCAATAGGGGGTCATCTGCGAGTCATGATCAATCTACCTATGAAGTTTCATGATCCTAGGCATATGCGTTCTTGAGTTATCATCCGAAAACCATTTTACTATTTCGGGTCACCGTGACCTTGACCTTTGACGTAGTGACCTGAAAATCAATAGGGGTCAACTGCGAGTCATGATCAATCTACCTATAAAGTTTCATGATCCTAGGCATATGCGTTCTTGAATTATCATCCGAAAATCATTTTACAATTTCGGGTCACCGTGACCTTGACCTTTGACCTAGTGACCTCAAAATCAATAGGGGTCATCTGCGAGTCATGATCAATCTACCCATGAAGTTTCATGATCCTAGGCGTATGCGTTCTTGAGTTATCATCCGGAAACCATTTTACTATTTCGGGTCACCGTGACCTTGACCTTTGACCTAGTGACCTCAAAATCAATAGGGGTCATCTGCGAGTCATGATCAATCTACCCATGAAGTTTCATGATCCTAGGCGTATGCGTTCTTGAGTAATCCAGAGCCATTTTACTATTTCGGGTCACCGTGACCTTGACCTTTGACCTAGTGACCTCAAAATCAATAGGGGCCATCTGCAAGTCATGATCAATGTACCTATGAAGTTTCATGATCCTAGGCCCAAGCGTTCTTGAGTTATCGTCTGACAACCACCTGGTGGACGGACCGACCGACCGACCTACCGACCGACTGACATGAGCAAAGCAATATACCCCCTCTTCTTCCAAGGGGGGCATAATTAGAGAGCGGACACCATGCTCAATGTTTTAAACACACTAAGTGACCCCCATGACCTAGTTTTATACCTGCCATGACCTATGTTCAATCTTGGCCTAGGCATCATCTAGATACAACTTCTGACCAAGTTTGGTGAAGCTCTGATGAAAACTACTTGAATTAGAGAGCGGACAACATGCTGGATGTTTAAAATGCACTAAGTGACCCCTTGACCTAGTTTTTGACCCGGCAAGGCCCATGTTTGAACTTGGCCTAGCCATCATGTAGCCTAACCTAAACTTCATTAAGTGGGGGTATAACAAATATTTTGCAATTGCAAATACAGTACACTCTGTCAATACCAGACTCTCGGAATACCGGAACTCTCCCGATTTCAAACAATCGGGCCAGTCCCTTACTTTCCCCTCCTTTTTCTTTGTTTAAAAATGTTGAATAAACCGAACTCTCTCAAAACCGGAAAACAAACGGATATCTCATTGAATTTCGTCGTTTTCAACGTAAAATACAATGAGTACACCGGACTGTCCAAATTCTCAGGACGCCCAAGGCGTGTAAAAAACAATACCTAGTCAGCACCGCGCGTGCGGTGTCACACATTCCGCTCGCGCAATTATCGATAATTGGATTAAACATACCGTAAAGGTGTCAAGTCGTTTCCGCTGTATTGAAGTCCGATTAAATAATGTTAAACAAACTGTGAATGTCTATCATAGACACCAAAAAGTGATTGACGCGATCGTTTTTATAAGCTCATGTTAAACAATTTAATTACAAAATTAATGCATGCCGTTGCAACTTTCACTTTCTTGTGATCTTCTCGGATAGTTTAAAAGAACTTATAGCCATGTTTTAATCGCTTAAATAGTTGTGTGTTTGTTTGTCAGATACAACTGTGAGAAATATGACCATTCAGTATCCATCCATCTGTCTGCAAATTCATTCATTGCCAAGTCGGTATGGAATGTTTTTTGCTGTTAATCGAATAACAGCACATTTTTTTAATAATAACATTACATGAGAACAGTTATCACATAGTACATGTAAATGTAAATGGTTTGTTTTACTCTTATATGATTTTGTACACTATGCATACAATGTTTATTTCGGCAATATGCATACTCTTTGTAAATCGGAACTCTCTGAAAACCGGACGATCAGGCTGGTCCTCAGACCGTCCGCTTTACAGGACTATAGTCTGATATGAAAAGGGTGATGTGTGTTAGATGTTCACCATAATTGATGGAATATGATGCTGGATAAATAAAGTACCATATAAAAAGAAAAAGATTGAGTCTTATAAGACAAAACAATTAATTTATGGCACCATCTGTTAAATACAACATGTTTGTGATAAAGACCTTCAAAAATTGGTTTATTTTACATGTACAGTTACACATGTAATCAAATGTTGATTACGACTTTTTTATGTTTCCAATGCATCTCTTTACGTATCTCTTCAAATCATTATTTTTTAGTTAAATTGAAGGTATATCTTAGCTTTTATACACCTTATTTAAAGCTCTGCAATAAAAAATATAACATTTATAGCTGCATCTCAAAAAATAAACAACTCATATGCCATTTGTGGATCTGTGTACACACAATTTTTTACAGCAAGCTGGTTTGCAAAAATGCTAACCCAACAAGTCTCCAATCATGACTGATAATGAGATGCCATACCTTGATGTAGGAGAATCCCTGCCCTACCCCTGTGGGGTCTGCCACTCCATTGAGGTCCAGGAGGCACTTGCCTTTCATGGCAGAGATGTAGGCACGGGTGGTGTTCCAGGGAGCAGTGCGCACCTGATAACAACAATAACTGAGCATGAGGCTAGCATGCACATGTATTGACAGAGCAATAGTGATAACCATGTATTCTGAAAAGACACATTTGATCCTATGATTTTTTAATAGAGTTTCACACTATTAAAGATAGATTGTTATTTACACAGCTTAATACTAACCCTGAGAAATGTACTACAGATGCAGTAAAGGAATACTGGTTCCGAGCAGAGTGAGAGCACAACAAAACTGTATTACACTTTACGACATTTCTAAGGGTCTGTATATAACCATGAAATAACTTTTGATTGCCATTTTCCTCCCAGCAAGACATAACATCAGTTTACTTAGCTATACTGTATTTAATGGAATCATATTGTTTACTTCCATGACAACCATTAAACCTTACTGACTGGAAATGAACCGATTCTCACCTAATATGGAAGTAAACACTGTCTCTACAGGACAAGGCAAGTAGACATACATAATCATTTCTGTATGATGTAAGAAAAAGCAATATACTAATTCTAACATTTGTGAATATGCTACAAATATATACTGGAACAGTGAAAGAAAATGATAGCTCAAATAATTCTTAGCATATATACCTTTAGTTTCCTGTATTTCTCAATCCTAGAAAGCAGTTCTTGTGAATGTTTGCAATACAAATATCAATGGTAATGGGACAACCAGGACAGGTGCATGTCCCACATTATCTTAGCATATTTGTCTTGTTCTGAGAAAACTGGGCTTAATTCATGTGCGTAAAGTGTCGTCCCAGATTAGCCTGTGCAGTCCGCACAGGCTAATCAGGGACGACACTTTCCGCTTTAATGGTATTTTTAGTTTCAAGGAAGTCCCTCCTTACCGAAAATCAAATTTAGGCGGAAAGTGTCGTCCCTGATTTGCCTGTGCGGACTGCACAGGCTAATCTGGGACGACACTTCACGCACATGTATTATGCCCAGTTTTATCAGAACAAGACACATATGTGCAACATGGCTGATGGGACTGTACAAGCAGTAGCACACTAGCCACTTACCTCGTCTTCAATCTTCATCTGAGTTTCCTCCTCATTGTCCTCATCTGGAGCAAACAGAGACTTTTCTCCGTAGCCTGCATCCTACAACATGACAGAGGGTAACTAGGTAAATGTCAAAAAAGTGTTTACAAGAGAAAGTCTGTGTCCTACAACATTAAACAGGTAACAAGATTAACATCAAAAATGCAGTTTAAGTGTTTAAAAGACAAAGCCTGCATCCTACAATCTTAAACAGCTTAAAACCTGATTCTATTCTGACAGAAAAAACAACAAAACTGTCATTGTAAGGAGTTGCACTGATATTTTGCCTTATTGGCAGTTACATCAATACATATTTGCATATTTTGTTAGATTATTTTTGTAGTTGATATTGTACAAATTAGACATCGCCCAATTATGACTGTCATTGAAATCATGCTATATTTGTACCTCACACAATAAGGTGGTTTCACAATAAGCTGACTAATTGTTCGTCTGCAAATATTCACAGTGATAATAAATTTGCGTAATGGTTGGAGCACAAAAGAGCTAAGATGAGAAGTCCATGAAAATAATGGATTTAACAATAACATAGTTTAAGACTATAAGTAAATAGAAAAGGTAATAAATTTGTAGTACCTGCAGGAACAGCATATTGAAATAACCATTGTTTCATTTATTTTTGATGAAATTAAATTTCATTGATTAATAAAATGAGGTATGATCCTTGGATGTTAAATTCATGGATTTGTAAATTTTGTCAACAGCCAAAATATCAACCAAGGACAAGTGTTAGTTCATAGTTTGAGAGCCCACCTTGAGCCTCTGTTCAGCTGCCAGCATGCTGTAGTAGGAGCAGCACTGCTCCGGGGACACCATGTTCCTCATTTCCTCTTCAGTCTTCAGTCGGAAGTCTGGCTTCAGCACCCACCAGTTAGAGTCCATACCTACAATAAATGAATGAACTTGTTCTGGGAAAACTGGGCTTAATGCATATGCATTAGGTGTTGTCCCTGATTAGCCTGTGCAGCTGCAGGATTGGCGACACTTTTCCCCTATACTTGATTTTCTCTAAGAAGAGACTATCCTCCTTAAAACAAACAAGAAATGTGTTTGTCAGAAACACTATGTCAACTACTAGGCCGCTTTTATATATATTTTGTTATCATTTGGCAGGTTCAGATAATTATCTCCCATTAAAGCTTATTGCTTCCCTTGGATTTGTTTTTTTTACCTTTGACCTTGAAGGATGACCTTGACCTTGACCTATCACCACTCAAAATGTGCAGCTCCATGAGATACACATGCATGCCAAATATGAAGTTGCTATCTTCAATATTGCAAAAGTTATTGCAAAATGTTAAAGTTGGTGCAAACAAACAAACAAACAAACCAACGGACAGGGCAAAAACAATATGTCCCCCACTTTAGGGGTGGGGGACATAAAACAACATAAAAGCGGAAAAAGTCGTCCCAAATAAGCCTGAGATGACACTTCAAGCACTTGCATTAAGCCCAGTTTTCTCAAAACGCAGCTCACGTACAATTATCAATTTTGTTGATAACGGTTAAATGGTTGTTTTGTCAAAAACTGAACAATTCTTTAAGTATTGCAAATATCAGACGATTAGAGGATCAAAAGCATCCAAACAACACATGAAAAAAATTAAGAAAACCATCCTTATACAAAATAGTACTATAAGACAAAGGCGACTCAAGGCTACATAAGGAATAATAATTCATTGAGAATAAAATAGGCTCCTTTAAAATTAAATATCTGTAGCCAAAGACAACATACCTGTTCGCTTAAAATCTGCACACAGCTTGAGCCTCTTTCTGATGCTGCTCTCAGAGTGAGACGGGAACGCTTTACGGATGTCGTCCATTCGGATCCGCCGAGGGTTGTCCTTGCTTTTCCAGAATAACCGATAAATGAACACCTGCAATATAACTACTGAATAGGAAACTGTGAGATATCTCATATTTTCATTCACTTAATTATCTTTTAAAGATGCAGTAACAGGTAAGTTGAAATTATATTAACAATAAATGGACTGTTAAGCTTTACAAATTAGAAAACAAGAGATGTGTTCGTCAGAAACACAATGCCCCCTATTGTGCCGCTTTGAAATTAAAAAAAATTTGTTTGACCTTTGACCTTGAAGGATGACCTTGACCTTGAACTTCCACCACTCAAAATATGCAGCTTCATGAGAACGCCGCTTTGAAAAAAAATAATTGACCTTTGACCTTGAAGGATGACCTTGACCTTGAAGTTCCACCACTCAAAATGTGCAGCTTCATGAGAATGCCGCTTTGAAATTTTTTTATTTATTTTTTTTACCTTTGACCTTGAAGGATGACCTTGACCTTGAACTTCCACCACCCAAAATGTGCAGCTTCATGAGAAACACATGCATGCAAAATATCAAGTTGCTATCTTCAATATTGAAAAAGTTATGGCCAATGTTAAAGTTTAAGGACAGACAGACGCCATATATTTGACATTTGACCTTGACCTTCACCTTTTACCACTCAACATGTGCAGCTCCGTGAGATGTACATGCATGCCAAATATCAAGTTGCTATCTTCAATATTGAAAAAGTTATGGCCAATGTTAAAGTTTTCGGACGGACAGACGCCATTTATTTGACATTTGACCTTGAAGGATGACCTTGACCTTTCACTACTCAAAACGTTCAGCTCCATGAGATACACATGCATGTCAAATATCAAGTTGCTATTTTTAATAGTGAAAAAGTTATGGCCAACGTTAAAGTTTTTTTCGAACGGACAGACAGACTGACATACACACATACTGACATACTGACTGACGGACAGTTCAACTGCTATATGCCACCCTACCGGGGGCATAATAAAATCACTAAAAAACTAACAGCATTGAATGCAAACCTGTAAGAAATCTCTGATGAAGTTATTTGCCCTCTTGGAGTTTGGTCCAGGAACTTCGTACAATGGGCACTGCTGACCCACACAGAATATGGTCTCAACCTCTCGAATATATAAGCTAAAACAAAGTAAACAGACATCTTAGACCATCTTATGTTATGGGGTAAGGGCTGAATGATTGCAGGGTAGCATGATTTTAAATATTGCAGGAAAGAGAATTCACAGCATTAAATATAATGCCTTACAAAGTATCCAACAACTTTTTTCCAGTGCAGGCTATAGAAATTCTAATTATGGTTTTCCAAACCATTTAATATTTCATTACAAATCAGAAAAAAGTAGTTTTATCTGTTTTTAACACATAAATAAAAAAAACATTAGGATCATGTAATAATGAATGAAAGAAGTGACAGAACACATTTATCATAAGTCAATTAATCAAAGAAGTGACAGAACACATTTATCATAAGTCAATTAGTCAAAGAAGTGACAGAACACATCTATCACAAGTCAATTAGTCAAATGATGCACAAGCTATATCATGTAATTAGACTTTGTAGAATGGGACAACTTGTTCAATGAAAATAAAATTACATGAATCTTCAATATTCTTTTTAGCAATAAGTACATGCTGTCACAAGCCCTGCCACTCACTGGTTTCTATTACGGATGATGAGGAAGTCCGATGGTGGCAGGGTGTGCCTGTAGATGGGGGCCCTGAACATGTTGTTCTCCACCGCCTGCTGACACTGGCCAGGCAGTAGGGTGCCCAGGAACGGGGTTGTGTGGGCATAGGCAATCTCCCCGTACTGAAACTGGGGCACTGTCATGTCCTTACCGGGCTTCTGAACATGATCAATAAAACATCTGCATTAGTATTAAGACCAAGCAAACCCAAATTTTTAACTATAAATAATTTTATGTTTGCTGACGTGAACTTTCATGGATTAATTAAATCTGTCATTTTTGTTCAATCTTAAATTTGAAGGTTTTTTAATAAAGGCTGATACAAGACTTTGGACACAAACATTCATTGCACATTTGATTTTCTGATCAAGAATACCCACAAAAACCCATAAAAATTAGTTTCCAATGAACAATATTGGTTTCAAAGTATTTCACGAAAGAAATAAAATTCTACATGGCTTGTGCTAATTTTTTTCACTGCTAGCATTAAAAGTGGAATGAAATATATGCATATTTGATGATCTTTCTTTTCAATCTTTATCTACTATGGAAAATAATCTGGAAATTAACAATAAATCTTAAGTGCAGGTAATCATCTTTCAACCAGTCTTCTATTCAACTACAAAACTCAATTAATTGTTAAAGTATCACTGTTTTCATTCAAGAAGTTTACACAAATTTCACTGTTAATACCATTAAGTAGATTCAATAACTAACAAATTGATTTAACCCTTTCCCCCAGAAATGTGAAAACATATATATACAAACAACATATCACCAAAATAGCCAGCGAGTAACTCTCAGTTTGTTCAGATTTTATGCTGTTCGCTGCTCATCAGTAACTAAGGTTTGTAAATGATAATTTAAAACATGAATCTAGTCAGAAAGGTGTTTAATTTCATTTGATTTTCAAAGGTACTACAAGCATGTCAAAATGCATATCTGAGAGGTAAAGGGTTAAACAACAATATTTAAATAAAATAACAATCACAAACAAATCTCAAAATAGAGGCTCACAGACCCTCTTATAGTAGTTCTTGATCTTGGTTGCCATGCCGATCTGCATCATAAGGGGAGGGAACTCCTCCGAGTACTCGCATAGCACCATGTCCCCGTCCATACCGGACAGGTCATGGGGGGTGCGCATGAAGAATATGTCCCCGCCCCCAAACGCCTGACGCTCCTGATCACGTAGCTGTAAGAGACCACAGAAGGTTTGAAATTTTTCAGTTGGAAATGAACAATGTAGTATTCAGACAGGTTTTTGCACAGGCAATATTCTTGACAGGGTTTTAGTAGTAAATAAACTTGTCTTAAATGAATGCATAAAACCATTTAACTGTACTTAAACTAGCAGAAAGAGTGTTGACAATATAAAAAATATGTGTGTATTTTTCTTTATCTTTAATTTCTACTTTTGAAATGGTCTAAGAGAAAATTATATGAAGAAAAAGTCTCCATTAACACATGACAAACATGTTTACTAGTTTCCAACTAACTAAATGTATTCAAAAGCTACTTAACGTCTGAACGATGGATACATCTCTTATTACTGTTTCTTCATGATCTGTTCTTCAAAACATCAATTACCTACGGTTAAACCATTTTATTTCATCTTGATAGCAATCAAAGCCAAAGTCTTAAAATGACACTCTCAAGCTTCTATATGTAGAATCAGAACTTAGTTTCACACTTAAACCTGGGGCCTTCCAGTCAAATGGCAGGCATCATTATCACCTCTCATTGAAAACATGACAAGGACCTAGCATGGCGTGTGGAATGTACCCTAGCTTTCCGCTTGATGATTTTGAAGAGAGCCTCTATGCAGTGTGGACCAGGGATGGCTATAGTTCCGTGAGAGTACTTCTTGAGCGGGTTCCTGTGGAAGGTACGCAGCTTGTTCTCGTTCATGTAAGTCGGGAAGAATGGCTGCTGCAGCTCTACTGCTGGCGTAGAATGCTGAAAACAGTCCGGCAAAAAGGGGGTGTAGTTCTAAAGGTCTGAGCTCTCGTAAACTTTTACTTTCAAAATCTTGAGTGCCAACCAACACTACTTTAAAATAAGAACATATACACAAATTATGGTAAGCTCATTATGATTTGATGATAAACAATCCACTTAAGGCATGTTTGCATAATATGAAATGTGCCATTCAAAAAACCAACTATGGGCTTTTTTCTCCAGTTCGTCACATTTGGTGACAGACCTACCACACAAAACTGTGAACTTAACATGGCTATACACAGAAAAATTGCATACTGTCTTAAAACTTTCATTAAGAACTTGAAGGGGGTAAACAACCCTTCTTTTAGGACCAAAATATTAATAACAAGACTATTGCCAAGCAATATATGTCCCCTACCGGCTCCACCATTATAAGAAATTCCACCATTGTCAGATTTTTTTTCCATATATTTGTTTCCATAGCAACCAGAATTTTTGACGTAGGAACAAAATGAAATGACGTGCATAATGTCCATATTGCCATCTATCCATGTTTCAAGTTTCATGAAAAAATATGAAGAACTTTTAAAGTTATCGCAGGATCCAGAAAACTACCATTTTCAGCAGTATTTCTAGTCTATTTGTTGCCATAGCAACCAGAATATTTGACGTAGGAACAAAATGAAATGACGTGCATAATGTCCATATTGCCATCTATCCATGTTTCAAGTTTCATGAAAAAATATGAAGAACTTTTAAAGTTATCGCAGGATCCAGAAAAATGTGACAGACAGACAGACAGACTCACAGACGCACAGAGCGAAAACCATACGTCCCCTCCGGTCAAACCGGTAGGGGACAAAAAACTGGATCCTATTTTTAACTTTAGCAAATTTAAACTTCATTTCTCGCCTTCTTTTAGACATAATCTGTCTACTATAAATCTTAATAAAACACTAAAGCCAGATAGGGCTCATTGCCACAAGTGTTCAATATAAGCATACCTGAATGAGACTAACACCGATGTTGGATCGGAGGGAAGAGTCCATCAACTTGGGATTGTAGAACTCATCATTGGAGCAGTTGTACGGGTCAATGTTGGAGTTAGTCTGCTGTGCCGGCTACAATACAGACACAACATATAACATTAGAAGTTTGTAAAGACTTTCAGAAAAACAAATGATATAATCAAGAAGAATTCCCTGATATTTCAACAAATTTTCCTTCATAAAAACTCTGTATTTTCCTGACATTTGTTGTCAGAATACCATCACAACTTGTGCATTATGGTATAATTGCATGTTTTGGAATTAAAGGTTCATTTTTAGCGGGTATTGTGGGTTCTTATAATTTCTTACATACAAAATAAATGATATTGTTTTATTTTATCAGAGCGTATATATGTAATACAATTTTTAATTTCATTCTCTTTTCCTTTGTTCAAATTCCCTCATGTCTCCCAAATTCCTTCTTTCAGCACAGAGGTTTTTTTCAGTGTCTCCACCTGTCTTTCGTTCTCTGTTATGTGTGAGTGTGTATTTCAAAGATTATGCGGTCCTTTCCGAGCCAGAGGCTACATTTTGCGTGGATCCGGATTGTGCCCAGCACGCCTTCCTAATTAACTTACTAGACTCCAAACTTGGGACAAATTTTGAATTATAGCTGCAATTTCCAGCCATTTCGTTGCTGCTGAAAATTTTTTCGATTTTGGTGTGGTCTTGTGTTGTAATGGGAAGCCAGAGTAGCCTGAGAAAACCCCACCTGTCCAGTATGGTAACCGCCACCTGTCCGGTATGGTAACCGCTACCTGTCCGGTATGGTAACCGCCAACCAAACTCACCTGTCCAGTATGGTAACCGCCAACCAAACTCACCTGTCCAGTATGGTAACCGCCAACCAAACTCACCTGTCCAGTATGGTAACCGCCAACCAAACTCACCTGTCCGGTATGGTAACCGCCAACCAAACTCACCTGTCCAGTATGGTAACCGTCAACCAAACTCACCTTTCCAGTATGGTAACCGCCAACCAAACTCACCTGTCTGGTATGGTAACTGCCAACCAAACTCACCTTTCCGGTATGGTAACCACCTGTCCGGTAAGGTAACCCCACCTGTCCGGTATGGTAACCGCCAACCAAACTCACATGCTGCCGTAAGCGGGCATCGAACCCGGGTTACCTAGGTGAGAAGCCAGTGTACCAACCACTGCGCTAGCTGGACAGCCGTCTTTCTCTATTATATGAGTCGCGTTCTGAGAAAACTGGGCTTAATGCATGTGCGTAAAGTGTCGTCCCAGATTAAACTTGATTTTCGGTAAGGAGGGACTTCCTTGAAACTAAAAATACCATAAAAGCGGAAAGTGTTGTCCCAGATTAGCCTGTGCCTGCACAAGCTAATCTGGGACGAAACTTTACGCACATGCATTAAGCTCAGAACACGACTCATATAATATATACGCCAATGTTGTCTGTGTGTACCTCCTCTTCCTCATCATCATCCTTAATGATGCCAGCCTTCCCCAGCAGGATGCGAGACTTCTTCACCTCACTCTGCAACACAAACATGGCAGACGTGCACGAGTTATCATCACACACATGTCAACACGGACACTGGATGTGGTTACCTTAAATCAATATGCATGGGACCGTTCCAATGTTGTATTGACAGCAGGACAGATGGATGGACGGATCAAAAACCTGTAGTCTCCTCCTTTGAAACGTCAGGTGGGAAAACATAAGCAACCTATGTTAACTTACATGACTAATTAACACCACAGTAGCCGTTCTAGTATTAATAAACACTGAGCCTGGAATGATTAATATAAACTTTGTGATAAATCAACCAACAAGAAAAATGTATTGTTATATTGCTGCAAAAAGGTATCATGTGCCTTCTAATTTCAATATCACATGGTACCTTTTTGCACCAAGGGGGCGTTAAATTGTCTAACATACATTTTTACTAAGAAAAGTAAACTATTTTCTATTAAAACTTCAGGACATGGAAACATTTTGTTCACACGGCTGCTGACCTTCTCTTTCTTGGCGGGTGTTTCTGTGGTGTTGGGATCCTTGTCTTCAGGTATACTCAGGATGATGTTCTCATCGTTGGGGTCAATGGTGAGGACCTTGGGCTCAGGAATATGGTCCATGTTCTGTGAAATGAACAACACCATCAGTCATTAATGCATTTCTGAGCAACTAGGTCAATGCAGATAAACAGCTTATGTACCATTAGTGATTCCAAATCACATTGATAGCATTCTAGTAGTTATAAATAGCCATTTTTGAATTGGATAGAAAAGGTCACATGTCTAAGTCAGAATTTGTTTTAAGTACTTGTATTCAGTTTTCCAAAGTGGTTATTCAAAAACACAGATAAAGGGGCTATAAAATTGACAGTTTTTTATTTTCCTTTATGGAGTTTTTTCACATGGAAAATGCTCTCAACCATTTGTACAAGCATAAGATACATGAAGCTTTCCTCAAAACATAATTTGATTGCCATATTGAGCAAATGAAATCATAGTGATTTCCTATCTGCCTACCTCTGCGTCCCATATAATATCATCCTCCCAGTTGCCATAGATCAGCTCCCGGTTCTCAATGGGGAAGATGGAGTACCAGCTGCTGTCCTGCTTATCATCTGCAATAAGGATGTTATATCATGTACAACATGAGCAGTACTTTAAAGTGATATTATGGGCATCTTACAGTTTATAAGTGTCTATCGCAACCCTTGTTTATTTTAGGTGTTTTCACTTCATATATACTTATATTTGTTCATGCAGCATCAACATACTAAAACAATATCCCGGAAAGAGAAAAATAATGCATTTGAATATCAACCGTACTTCGTTTTGACAACTGACAACAGAAATGATTCGATTTATGATGTGAATCTAAATTTAGTTTTAGTGCAGATTCGTTCATCAACACAAAGACACTATTTTGTTATATGGATCATTTTGGCTTACAGGACTGGGTGAGTCACGTAAAATATTGATAATATATATTTTTATAAACAACTGGTAGCAAGATGAGTTGCATATAATTCGTCAGTAACCACATTTTAACTAACTCTTTTGATCTGTTAATTCTTTTCAGCTCAATTCAACAGTGAAAAATGCCAATAATATCACTTTAAATGCATCTCTTATACAACATAACATATAGTGGATGAGATTTATTTGGTGTATGCATAGTGTATTGCATATACAACAGGAAACATTCTATAGACTAGCTGACATTGATTACATAATCAACTTATGCATCAACAATTTATTTAATTCTTTTCTTCTCTTTCACACTACTTGTTCATCCATTTGTATGTGTGGAAGGTAAATTGGAAGGTTATCATAACAGGTTTTAAACAATGGTGATATTTTATCTATTACAGTCAAAACTGATAAGAATTTAAAAAATCTTTCAATCTTTATCAATAATGAAACTTCCAATAATAACTAGCCATTCATTACAGCACACAAATTACGTTTAAAACGTCAAAACAAAAGAATAAACATAGGAATCTCATACTCATAAAAACAATTTGTAACTAGTGTGAATATATATACAACTATGTTAAAACATGCATGATGTACGTCACGTAAAAAAGATTCTTATTAGATATCCAGCCAGCATATCTCCAGACAAGCCTACGCATCCACACAGTCTGATCTGTAGCTACCCTGTCCGCTAAAGAGACCACCAAACCTTGCGTAACTTTATAGTGGACAGAGGAGCCCCTGAACGGACCGAGGAGATACGCAGGCTGGTCTGGAGCAACACTGGAAGCATATGACAAAAGACACATTTTTGCATGACACGCTGCTTAGGTAGTCATTCCTTGTGGTTCCTACCTAGATTAGTGCCTAAAGGTGTGGAGTTTGTCCTCATCAGTGGCTTGGATGACCAGCCTGGTTTGTCTGCAACATCCATAGTCATAGATTTGTGGTCAAGAAGCACATAAATGGGAATTTGGGAAAACATATTAAACAATATTGAAATGAAATAATATACTAAATCAGTTACAGTGATTTAAGTTAATGTCATTTTCAAACAAGAGCACCGCCTTGCGGGTGCAGACCGCTCATCTATTTTCTTTTTAAAGGTGAAGGGACTCTCATTTTCAATCACAAAGGAGGGAGGAGTGGAGTGAAGAGGGGTGTATAGTGTGGGGTTGTGGATATTTATTACATTATCTTCCAAAAAAGCGAAAAAAAAAAAAAAAAAATCGGGGGGGGGGGGGGGGGGGGGGGGGTTTGGGTGCGATGGTTGGACGGTATTTCAAACATAACCGTTTTAAAAAAAAAATGGGGGGGGGGTATAGTGTGAGGGTGTGGTGATAATTTGTGAGATGATCTTAAAAAAAAAAAAAAAAAAAAAAAAAAAAATCAAAAAAAAAAATTGGGGGGGGGGGGTGGGGTGGGGTGGGGGTATAGTGTGAGGGTGTGGTGGTCATTTGTGAGATGATCTTAAAAAAAAAAAAAAAAAAAAAAAATTAGGGGGGGGGGGGGGGAGGGGGGAGGGCACGAGGGAGGGGGGGAGGGCACGGGGGATGGTTTGGGTGAAGTCTATTGTGGTATGTCAGGTAAGAGTAGTTTCATCAAAGTATCAATCAAATCTAATCATAAATAAAGAAGTTATGGCAATTTTAGCAAAATTTAATAATTTGACCTTGAGAGTCAAGGTCATTCAAAGGTCAAAGTAAAATTCAAGTTGCCAGGTACAGTAACCTCATGATAGCATGTAAGTATTTGAAGTTTGAAAGCAATAGCCTTGATACTTCGAGTGGATCGAAACACAAAATTTAACCATATATTAAAAGTTACTAAGTCAAAAAAGGGCCATAATTCCGTAACAATGACAACCAGAGTTATGCAACTTGTCCTTTTACTGTACCCTTATGATAGTTTGTGAGTGTTCCAAGTATGAAAGCAATATCTATGATACTTTAGGGGTAAAGTGGACCAAAACATAAATCTTAACCAAATTTTCAATTTTCTAAGTATAAATGGCCCATAATTCCGTCCAAATGCCAGTCAGAGTTACATAACTTTGCCTGCACCGTCCCCTTATGATAGTTCATAAATCTTGCAAGTATGAAAGCAATAGCTTTGATACTGTATGAATAAAGTGGACCTAAACACAAAACTTAATCAAATTTTCAATTTTCTAAGTATAAAAAGGGCACATAATTCTGTCAAAATGCCAGTCAGAGTTACATTACTTTGCCTGCACAGTCCCCTTATGATAGTTAGTAAGTGTTGCAAGTATGAAAGCAATAGCTTTGATGCTTAAGGAATAAAATGGACCTAAACACAAAACTTAACCAAAATTGTCAATTTTCCAAGTATAAAAAGGGCACATAATTCTGTCAAAATGCATGCCAGAGTTATCTAACTTTGCCTGCCCAGTCCCCTCATGATAGTAAGTAAGTGTACCAAGTTTGAATGCAATAGCATTGATACTTACTCAGAAAAGTGGAACTAAACGCAAAACTTAACCAAAATTTTCAATTTTTTAAGTATAAAAAGGGCACATAATTCTGTCAAAATGCACGCCAGAGTTATCTAACTTTGCCTGTCCAGTCCCCTCATGATAGTAAGTAAGTGTACCAAGTTTGAATGCAATAGCATTGATACTTTCTGAGAAAAGTGGACCTAAACGCAAAACTTAACCGGACGCCGACGCCAACGCCAACGCCAACGCCGACGCCGACGCCGACGCCAAGGTGATGACAATAGCTCATAATTTTTTTTCAAAAAATAGATGAGCTAAAAATAAAATGCCTTGCCACACATTACTAAAATATCCTTAACAAGAGCTGTGATTGTAAAAGACAAATGCCTCCAATAGCACATTGAAGCCGCACAGCAGCTATCTTGTTAAGTAAAGTGACAACTTCCTTTACTTGAATCAAAGCATGAAAAGAAAGTCCATATAAATGAGCCTCTCTCTGGACAAACTGCTTAACCCTTTGCATGCTGGGAAATTTGTCGTCTGCTAAAATGTTGTCTGCTAAATTTCATAAATTAGCATTTTCTTCTATTTTTTTCAAAGAATACTATCAGAAAAGCAAACAGTTTGGATCCTGATGAGACGCAACGTTCTGTGGCGTCTCATCTGGATCCAAACTGTTTGCACAGGCCTTCAAAATTCGGTTCCCGCACTGAAAGAGTTAATGGCTAATCAGGGACAACCCTTTATGCCTAAACTGGATTTTTGGCTAAGGAAATACCTCCTTTAAACGAAACATACCATAACAGAGGAAAGTGACTTCCCAGATGAGCCTATGCAGGGTGCAAAATCATGTGACTATATGGGGTTCAACAAGAGCACCGCCTTGCGGGTGCAGACCGCTCATCTATTTTCTTTTTAAAGGTGAAGGGACTCTCAATTTCAATCACAAAGGAGGGAGGGGTGGAGTGAAGAGGGGTGTATAGTGTGGGGGTGTGGACATTTATTACATTATCTTCCAAAAATGCGGAAAAAAAATGCAAAAAAAAATAAATATTTTTTTCAGGGGGGGGGGGTGGGGGTGGGGGGGGGGTGGGGGGGAGGGGATTTTTGGGTGCGATGGTTGGACGGTATTTCAAAAATAAAATAATAAAAATAAATATTTGTGTTTTTTAACCGTTTCAAAAAAAAATTGGGGGGGTGGGGTGGGGGGGGATAGTGTGAGGGTGTGGTGGTCATTTGTGAGATGATCTTAAAAAAAAAAAAAAATTAGGGGGGGAATTCGGGGGGGAGGGCACAGGGGATGGTTTGAGTGGAGTCTATTGTGGTATGTCAGGTAAGAGTAGTTTTGTCAAAGTATCAATCAAATCTAATCATAAATAAAGAAGTTATGGCAATTTAAGCAAAATTTAATAATTTGACCTTGAGAGTCAAGGTCATTCAAAGGTCAAGGTAAAATTCAACTTGCCAGGTACAGTTACCTCATGATAGCATGAAAGTATTTGAAGTTTGAAAGCAATAGCCTTGATATTTTCAATTTTCTAAGTATAAAGGGCCCATAATTCCGTCCAAATGCCAGTCAGAGTTACATAACTTTGCCTGAACAGTCCCCTTATGATAGTTAATAAGTGTTGCAAGTATGAAAGCAATAGCTTTGATACTTTAGGAATAAAGTGGACCTAAACACAAAACTTAACCAAATTTTCAATTTTCTAAGTATAAAAAGGGCACATAATTCTGTCAAAATGCCAGTCAGAGTTACATAACTTTGCCTGCACAGTCCCCTTATGATAGTTAGTAAGTGTTGCAAGTATGAAAGCTATAGCTTTGATACTTAAGGAATAAAATGGACCTAAACATAAAACTTAACAAAAAATTTAATTTTCTAAGTATAAAAAGGGCACATAATTCTGTCAAAATGCACGCCAGAGTTATCTAACTTTGCCTGCCCAGTCCCCTCATGATAGTTAGTAAGTGTACCAAGTTTGAATGCTATAGCATTGATACTTTCTGAGAAAAGTGGACCTAAACACAAAACTTAACCGGACGCCAACGCCGACGCCAAGGTGATGACCATAGCTAAAAAAAACAAGAGCGCCGCATGACGGAGCAATATACGCCCGATTCGTGTGCCATTGGAGATGATACACTGATGATTGATGTATTTGTTTTGGAAATAAGCAAAAAAAACAACAACAACTTATATAACTGATATGAACTTGGCCTAGATATCAACTAGATGCAACTACTGACCAAGTTTGGTGAAGATAAGATTTATACAATTTGAATTAGAGTCCGGACAAAGTAAAATGCACTAATTGACCCTTTGACCTAGTTTTTGACCCAGCATGACCCATATTCGGACTTGACCTAGATATCAACTAGATGCAACTACTGACCAAGTTTGGTGAAGATCGGATGAATACAATTTGAATTAGAGTCCGGACAAAGTGGCGCCGTTGAAAATGCACTAATTGACCCTATGACCTAGTTTTTGACCCGGCATGACCCATATTCGAACTTGGCCTATATATCAACTAGATGCAACTGCTGACCAAGTTTGGTGAAGATCGGATGAATACAATTTGAAATAGAGTCCGGACAAAGTGGCCCCTTTGAAAATGCACTTATTGACCCTATGACCTAGTTTTTGACCCGGCATGACCCATATTCGAACTTGGCCTAGATATCAACTAGATGCAACTGCTGACCAAGTTTGGTGAAGATCGGATGAATACAATTTGAATTAGAGTCCGGACAAAGTGATGCCTTCCGCCCGCCGCCCGCCCGCCGCCCGCCCGCCCGCCAAGGGGTTTCACATAATACGTCCCGTATTTTATACGGGCGTATAAAAATTCAAAAAATAGATGAACTAAAAATGGATTTTTATGGATGTAAACACACCAGTAAGTGGTGCTTTTTTTTTTAAGTTTTTAAAACAATTTTTCTTTAGAATTTCTACTAGTGCATAAAAGACAGTTTTTTGCGGCTTATGGCAATGTGAAACACATCAGAATTACTTTATATAATAGGCCTGTGTTCTTGGCAAAAAATTCTATGTTAACAGCCATTCATATACAAGGTTATGAAGCACGCAACATGAAATTTTGGCACCAATTTCAGACGTATTCAATAATTAATTCTTATATCCTAAGATATCAGCACAAACTGCAAGAAAAACTGTCTTTTAGGCAGTAAAGATTTTTGCAAACATATTTCAATAACTTTAGATATTTGCAAAAATAAAGTTCTTAACGGTGTGTTTTCATTCTGTTCAGCCCATGTGAAAACCCCATTGATCCTGCCCCATGTATGCAGACTTCACAGGTTATTGATCCTGCCCCATGTATGCAGACTTCACAGGCTAATCTGGAACAACACTTGTACTCACATGCATTTAGCCTTGTTTTCCCAGAACAAGGCTCACATTCACTCAAAGCCGCTAGGCTCAAATGCTTTCATGGCCCCTTACTTTACTACAGGTACATAATGCCCATACAACTATATTGATGTCTCCTTATTCTGCTGCAGGCATGGTACCGCTGTGCGGTGATTGTTGCTGGGTATCCAGTCTGCCAGGAGGGGCCTGTTACAGTGGGCTGCGAGGGCTTTCCCTTAATGCATGTGCGTAAAGTGTTTTCTCAGATTAGCCTGTGCAGTCCACACAGGCTAATCAGGGACAATACTTTCCGTCTAAACTGGATTTTCACACACACAGCCACTTACTCTGCTGCAGGTACTGCGCCGCTGTGCGGTGGTTGGTGCTGGGTATCCAGCCCGCCAGGAGGGGCCTGTTGCGGTGGGTGGAGAGGACACGGTGGCGGGCCTCCTCCCCTGACCAGATAATCTCCTCCTCCCACTGCAGCTGGGTCACCATGAGATAGGCCTCATCTGGAACCTCATCACCGCGGTCTGCACTGCCCAGCTGAATGAGAGAGATAGCAGAGAGAAGTGAACTTATACATATCAGAGAGGTTTCAATACATTGTCTGTACCTCCCAGCTGAACTCACAGATATCAGAGAGAGGTAGCTACCATTAAATTGTGCCATCCCAAGACAGTTTCAAAACTAGAGCTGTGTTTGTAAAACACAATGGCCCCTATTGCGCCACTCTGAAGCCTTATATTTGACCTTTGACCTTGAAGGATGACCTTGACCTTTCACCACTCAAAATGTGCAGCTCCATGATATACACATGCATGCCAAATATCAAGTTGCTATCTTCAATATTGCAAAAGTTATGACCAAGGTTAAAGTTTTGGGACAGAATGACAGACAGAATGACAGACAGGCCAAAACCCATATATACCCCCGATCATTCGATCCGGGGGCATATAAATACCTTCATTTAAACTCAACATTGAGTGGACAACATTTTTTTCCAAATGAAGTAACCGTGGCCTTGACCTAACTGTTCCAATCCCAAGCTTGCTGCATGTAAGCTAACCAAAAAAGCAAACGTTAGAACAATGCCCTGTAAAAACTTATGCTACTGCGAGGAAATAGTTTTTCTATGTGTAGAAACAGTGACCTTGATCATGACCCAACTGGTCCCAAAAGGCCACAAACGAACTCATATGCCAGGTCAGCATATTATCAATCTTCATAAAAATAAGCCATACCTCCATACAACTGAAATTGTTTAAAGGGAACAAATATTCCATTTATAAGTAACAGTGACCTTGACTTGACTGGCTCCAAATGCAATCGCCAGTTAGGTCTGCACGTAAACTACCTCCACCAAAAAAATGTAACAGTAATCACCTTCATCAAAACCAAAGATATTGAGGGCTATGGGTAGGAAATTTATATACATGTATTTTTAGTAACAGCAACCTAAATCTTTAACCAACACAAGTACTATCACATTATCAGTTCTTTTCACAATTGATCTATGCAAATACAATAAAGAGGACTAAAAACCACCTGTTGGCAGTTTTTATATTTTTAGTTACAGTGACCTTGACAAGACTGGCCCCAAACATTAGGTCTTCATATTAGCTATCTTGTACACAAAATTTCAGTGCATTATTTCCATCCAATTGTAAGCTGCGCCAAAACTGTTCTTCTTTTTTATTAACACTAAACTTCACATTGACCCAACAAGCTCACATACAATCCTAACCTTAATTCTCAAAGCAAGCATGCTTTCTCTAAAGTTTCCTCAATACAGGTCATTAACAAACTTACAATATTGACCAGAAATTCCTGTTCAATGTCGCCTGCCTAGCTGCCCACCAGTCAAACATTAATATAATAACTAGGATTTTCAACTGAAGGTCTGGTACATAATATTAATACTATACCTCCTGATATTCTGGGTGACTCTCAGCATCGCCACATTTCTTAAATCCATAGTCAAATCCGTCCCCAGACTCCGGTACCCCCATGATGTCGTACCAGTACTGGGCTGGGCCGTACCGCCAAGGTGCCACCTCCAGATTGGCCTCACCATCACCAGAATTATTCACGTCACTGCCCTTCTGCACCGCCTTCTTCTGCTGCTGGGCATACACCTCCTAGAACACAAACATCAACATTAACATTCTAGAGCATGAAAACAAACTTCACCATGTATTACATGCAGTTTTATATCTCTAAATTTTAATAAATAATATATCAACCGATTAGGTAATAGTAAATTGGCAGCCGATGTCAAGTTTGCATTTATATATTACCGTAAAATTGTTTGCCTCCATTTTTGCATTTAAAGATCAGGTGCTTGTTATACATTTATTAGCGTAATAGAGTTTATCTCCAAAAACACAATGATAATGATGATTATTTCCTTTAACATAAAGATAAACATACTTTCCCTAGGTTAAAGAGATAAATATTGAACTCCTAGAACATTTGGAAAGGTAAAAATACTGATACCTCATAAGAATATTAGAATATTTGCTTTTTCGTATTGGACTATATTTAAATATTTTATTTTTCAAACCCTTGATTAAAATATCAGAAAAGTAGTAATGTTCTTGTTTGTAAATACCACCATCAACCATATGGTATATGTATCTTTGAAGATGTGTGATTGATCAATCATTATTTTAAAACAATAACTGAAGAACAATTCTGTTACTGACCATTCACCAAACAACAAAATTGTGTATCCAAACATGATGCAGATTTCTGCTTAACCAAAGAAAATTTTACATTATAAAGTGATATTATGGGCATCTAACAGTATATGCTATGTTTATAGGTGTCTATCGCAACCTTTGTTTATTTTTGGTGTATTCACTTCGTATACACTTATATTTGTTACTGCAGCATCGACATACTAAAACAATATCCCTGAAATAGAAAAATAATGCATTTGAATATCAACCGTACTTTCGTTTTGACAACTGACAACAGAAATGATTTGATGTACGATGTGAGTCCAAATGTAGTTTTCATGCAGATTCATTCATACGACACAAAGACATAATTTTGTTTTACGGATCATTTCGGCTTAGAGGACTGGGTGAGTCATGTAAAATATCAAATATAATATATATTTTTTATAAACAACTGGTAGCAAGATGAGTTGTAGATAATTGGTCAGTAACCACATTTTAACTAACTCTTTTAACCTGTTAATTCTTTTCTGCTCAATTCAACAGTGAAAATGTGCATAATATCACTTTAAAGAAAACACTATAATTTAGATTTTTTATAATAGAACTGTGGCATACAGTAAAGATTCTCTAACTGTAGTTCATCTGCTTATTTAAGGGACCTCTTAATTAAGCAATTGCCAATAGGTATGATCTATAAACCATTTTGAGTTGTGTCTGTCAGGTGTTGTCATAAGAAACAATAAGGGGATTAAAACTGTGTAGTTAATTGTTACGCCACTGTAAAAGCCATCCATTTTTGCCAAGGACACTGATACCATCCAGTATGTTTTTAATTTAATAATGCCAACAGCTTTATCAAATGATTGACTAAAACATGACAGTCGTCTTTGCCAAACTTTCAATCTGACTTTGTAGTTGTTCTGTTGTATGACAAACATGGATTATTTTCTTTAAAAAAATATATATTCTGATCTAAATTGCTGGATTTGACTATTTGTCTGGTTTTTAAAATGTTCAAACATGTGCTTCCATCCCTAAAAGATACATGATAATTGTTAAAGTATTTTCATAAATGCACATATAAAATGTTCTTACTTCATCATCCGGTGCAGTTTCCTCAGGTTTAGCAGGGCGGCCCATATTGAGCTTGATTTTGGTGCCAAAGTACCTCGCCACGCGTGCTTCATACTCCTCCACTATGCTGGGCAGCCGGGCTGGGGATGAGGTCGGGCTTTCTGGCTCCTGCTTGGGCTCTTGTTTGGGCTCAAGTAAGGGCTCTAGTGTGGGCTCCATGCCCTCTGTGGGTGGCGTGGACTGGGCTGCAGTGGGTATCTCTGTCTTTATCAGTGGGGCCACCTCTTTGGCTTCAGATTCTGACTTGTCATCCCCAGGTGTGGCTTGGGCTTCTGATTTAACTTTTATATCTGCAAGGTGAATCAAATTTGCTTTAAGAATTCTCTGATTCAAGCATTACATGCTCACAATGTACTTTATGGACAAGAAACTTGTGAAACATTTGTTGGACTAATTGTGACCATTAAAACAACCAACGCCACATGCAATTAATCAAGGTCTTGCTATGAGGTATCTTAATATATGATTACTGAAATTAGTCTATGTACACAGCATAATGTCAATACCTCCATTTGTTTTCTAGTTAAGCTAAACCTACCTTTTTTCTTCAATTAATAATAATTACCCTTACCCCTGTGCAATCCCTAGCAAGGTATATATTTATGAAAACAAAAACCATTTTGCAATTTTCGGTAACAGTGACCATTTATCTTGATCCCAAAACTAATATACAATTCCGTGCAAGATATATTAGAAAACTTGAACTTATTTATATAGCTTATATGTAAAATTCAAGCATATAAAGTGTACAAAATATACCTTTGAGACAAAATTTAATTCGATTAACTAAAATTCGTCTATTAATTAATTTCAATGGAGGTCAATGAATGTTATAATCAAATGTTTCCAAAAATTAAACATAGTAAATTTGTACATTTATAAGAGTTAAAAGGTCCATAATTTTTACCAACTCCAAACTGGAATCACAAAACTTCGCCAAATGATTGTTTCAATAATCAATCATTTTAATTGCTATATCCATGTATTAAATCCATGATTATCTAATCAGAATTTAGTTACTTAAAAATCAATCAAATAATTTTGTTTGAAATAAGTATCAGTTTATTTAGACTCGAAAGCATTGATTTTAAACTCACTATATATTCTGCATACATCTACAATGTAGACATAGCGAGTTAAATTGATTCAAAAAGTCGACCTTTCGTGTTCGTAATTATTTTACACGCTCAAGTGATAATCAAATACATGAGAATAACAGTAATATGTTAACCGCAAATATCTTATATCTATTGAAAATTTTAAGAATTGAGTATAATTATCAGTTATCATTTTCAAAAATGATTACTCTATCCTCTTTATAAATGCTGCATTTAAGGTTATAGTGGTATTTTTGCCAAAAAGGAACAGTTCTTAACTTTGGATGTTTGTAAGTTCTAACATTTAAATCTAAGGGTCAAAAATCAAATATTTGAATATATTAAAATAAGGAAAAACAAATGTTCAAAAAACATTTTCAGTATGTGTTCTCATCCCTAGTTTGTATCTATTCTGTACCACAATACTTTGGTACAGTCTTCAAATTATTATTGTGTTGTCCTACCCAACCAAAACTTTCCACCTTAGTTGCTGGTAACTAAAAATGTAGCTAAAGCTATTTCAAATACTGTTTAATTCACAATCAAACAATGTTATGCACTCACAAATTACATGGATATTATAATTCTCACCATTAAGCATAGCTGCCTTATAAAAATGAATAGCAGTTAGGCCTAATAACAATGGATACAAGTTACCCTCTTTCTTGATGGCAGGTGTATTGTTCGTGCCTTCTTCTTTCTTCTCCTTCTTCTTCTTCCGTCTCCAGATGTGAGGGTGGTGGACTGGTTTGAAGAGACGGGAGAATCGCAGCACCTGTGTACACACAACAACAGACATCTAGCAAACCAATCTAAAGAAGAGGACAATTGAGTCATGTTCTGAGAAAACTGGGCATAATGCATGTGCAAAAAGTGTCATCCCAGATTAGCCTGTGCAGTCCGCACAGGCTAATCAGGGACAGCACTTTCCGCTTTGATGACATTTTTCGTTTAAATGAAGTCTCTTTTTAGCAAAAATCCAATTTAGGCGGAAAGTGTCATCCCTGATTAGCCTGTGTGGACTGCACAGGCTAATCTGGGACAACACTTTACACACATGCGTTATATCCAGTTTTGTCAGAACGCAACTCAATTGTACATACAACCACAGACTGTCTACTTTCCTGTATTATTGAGACAAAATATTCAGAACTAAACAGAACCATCAGAAACCACACATGATATTGGTAATTCCTCATTTTAATCTAAACTAGAACTGCCTAGAAGTAGTATTACTGAGGTTCCTGGATTTACATTTATTTCAATACACTCATTTTCAATAAGCTGCAATCTGTGCCTGCCCCAGTACCTTATTTTTCCTGAATTCCGGGAAATATTGTTTGACGTTGACGTTTTTCAGTTCAGGTGGTAGCATGGAGGCCAGCGGAGTGCTGAGGTTTCCTGCCTCATCCACGCTGGGTGACTCCTGACTGGAAATGCTGGGACCTGCAATAGTAACAAACATTTTTATCCTACAGCTAAATGATTTTATAGAACAAATACGACTCATGAAGACAAGATAAGGTTGTCTCCACAGTTTTTTTTTAGATCAGGTTTCTTCCACACTTATTTTTAGAACATTACGTTGGGACTATTTTTTTGGTCTTTCACCCCTGATTGCATCATTTAGGTCTTTGGGTACGCAGTCGTTTAACGAGTTTACGAGTGTGTGTGTGTGTTTACTATGGATTACTATAATATTATGAATGTGAAAAACACAGTGTTTGGATATAAAACTGGAATGAAACTGGTGAGACTGCATTTTCGATTTAGTTAAAATGTCGAATGTACTCAAATAACGCGATGTTTTGTTGAACAATTGATGGATTAAATTTAAGAAAAGTGTCAGAGAATTGTTCTTTAACTTATTCAAGGAAATTGATGTCGAATTAAAATGGTAATTTCTTTGATGGTTTAGTCGTTCCTTTGTCAGTTGATCAAAGAATGTCTATCCACAAAGAATTGCCTGCTTACATCCAGTGCTTTAAAATGGAAAAGATGGATGGCGATGAAGAAATTTGTCTAGAATTTTAACTCGTCATGGAAGCAAATTAAAAATTACAAAAATAAACATGGACGTGGTTATTATACAACTTCGGTGAGTAGAACAATAATTTTATGTAAGTAAGTATAAAGTGTGTAAAAAGAAGAGTTGTTTAAAGACTAAAATTAACAATATCGGCGGAAATAAATGCTGAATCATGCTTCACGTAGCCACGGTATGTGTCTACACATTTTTTAATTTTCAATATGGCGGGAGCCATGTTTGTTTGTTGGTTTTTTACAGTGGTGAAACAAGAATTGTAGTTTGAACACAACCGTCTGTGTTATACTTGAGTATGTTACATTTGGAACGCTGATTAAATTTGAATTGAGGCGTATATCGATATTTTGTCGCGTTACTTTTCTTTTGCGTGGAATTCTTAAGGACTATTTTGATTTCCGTAAACTGGAAAGATCACAATTTATATTACTACGCAATGTTAGATTCAGTTAATTTAATGTGTTTTTGCTTTTATTTTAGGAATAAATTAAATAAAACAATATTGTAGGATAAATAGAATACTATGTTAGTGTGATTGTGTACTTAAATTTATCCCACTCCTGTCAGAAAGGCTTACAAGGCTTGGCAAGCTTCGCCATGTAAACCTTTCTTCACTCATGGATAAATTTAAGTACACAATCACACTAACATAGTTTTCTCTATAACACCCTTATGCATGGTCGTTAATGGTAGGCGTCACATCTTTCTTATGGTGCATTACTAAATGAACCAATGCTACTTCCTAGTTGGTAGTAAAAATCTGATGTTTAAAAAAATTAATTAAATAGCGCTTCAAAATTATAATATTGTCAACTATAAGTCTTGCCCTGAGAAAATAAGGTTTAACACTTTGCATGCTGGGAAATTTGTCTTCTGCTAAAATGTCGTCTGCTGAATTTCTAAAATAAGCATTTTCTTCGGGGGGTTTTCCATCATACTATCAGAATAGCAAACAGTTTGGATCCTGATGAGACGCCACGTTCTGTGGCGTCTCATCTGGATCCAAGCTGTTTGCAAAGGCCTTCAAAATCCAGTTCCAGCGCTCAAAGGGTTAATGCATGGCCTTAAAATGTCTCCCTAGATTAGCATGCGCAGTCCACACAGGCAAATCAGGGACTACACTTTTATGCTTTTATGGATTTTTTTGTTAACAGGAAGTCTCTTCTTCTAAGGCAAAAGGTGTTGGCACTGATAAACCTGTAAATACTGCACAGGCTAGTCTGTGACTTTACATAACGCAAATGCAGTAAGCCCCATTTTCCAAAAGCGAGTCTCATATAAAATATTTAAATACATACTGAACCGGCCTGACACCTAGACAATACTTAAAACTAGACCAATATTCATTGTTCAGTTTGGTTTTACCATTGTGAAGTTTCTGCTCACTGGGTTTGGTGTGCACAGGTAGCCAGGAGGGAGGAGGCATCAGTGCAGAGTCCTTTGTATCATAGTCATCATCATCATCGCTTCCTGCAAGAGTATACATTCCTCTATCTCAATACAAAATGCACTCAAGTAGTTCACATTTTAACGTGTTTGTCACAAACACGTCTTATAAGCGCACACTGCATTGTCAGAGGAGTGGCAGGACACTCATGGCTAAGTTCAAGGGCAAAAAAAATGGTTGATCACGCCACATGCAAGGTGTGTCTTAAAATGTACATTTCGTGATGATGACATATTTTAAGTTTTAATTCAATGGCTAAAGTGCAGTTTAATTGTATGATTACTGACGCCAAGAATCAGAACAGACATAAAGAATTGACTTGTCTACACAAATCCAAATGATGCCAAGATTGCTAGTAAAACCTGAGCTTTTTTTTATTTATTTCACATTTATATTGTGTTCCCTTCCTTTATATTTTTCTTTATGTTTAATGGTTAATGTTCAAGCTTTATTGAGTGACATGGAGTCTTGAATCAGCTAATTTTTATTATAGTTGATATAAAGAATTGTTCACACACATTTTTAATTAAATGAAGAAAACAAGGGACAAAATTGTCACAAAACCAGGTTTTCATTGTGAAAAAAAAATCTGATAAAGGGAGAAAACTCAAACTGAACTTTTGAAATGACCAAAAAAAATTAACCCCCTTTGTAAGTTTGTTTTTTTTTTAAATCTATTTTTAGTCGTGGCGACCTTGACATTGGAGATATTGACGTGATTCTTTCGTGGGACACACCGTCCCATGATGGTGAACAAATGTGCCAAATGATTTTAAAATCTCACAATGAATGCCATAGTTATGGCCAGGACAAGCTCATTTATGGCCATTTTTGACCTTTGAACTCAAAGTGTGACCTTGACCTTGGAGATATCGACGTAATTATTTCGCGCGACACACCGTCCAATGATGGTGAACAAATGTGCCAAATGATTTTAAAATCTGACGATGAACGACATAGTTATGGCTCGGACAAGCTCATTTATGGCCATTTTTGACCTTTGAACTCAAAGTGTGACCTTGACCTTGGAGATATCGACGTAATTATTTCGCGCGACACACCGTCCAATGATGGTGAACAAATGTGCCAAATGATTTTAAAATCTGACAATGAACGACATAGTTATGGCCCGGACAAGCTTATTCCGCCAGCCCGCCAGCCAGCCAGCCCGCCAGCCCGCCAGCCAGCCAGCCAGCCAGCCCGCCCGCATTCGCCAATCTAATAACCAGTTTTTTCCTTCGGAAAACCTGGTTAATAACCAGAAGGACTGAAGGGCCTTCGGTTGCTTACCTGGGACAAGAAGAAACTGTTTTGAGAAGCTTTTGTTATGTTTCCATAAACACTTTTAAAATACCTAAGATATATTTAGAAAAAAATGGTAAGAAGATACTTTAACCAAAAATACCGTAAAAGCAGAAAGTGTCTTCCCTGATAAGCCTGTGCGTACTACACAGGCTTAGCTGGGACAACACTCTACACACATGCATTAAGCAAGGCTTTCCCAGAACATGTCTCCTATGTTAATGACACCTGCCACTGACCAGTTCTGGGTGCAATCATTCTGGCCATGCCCTCCTGCACTGTGTCCACATCCTCCTCTGCAGCCACCTCTGTGATATCGGAGAAATCCACTGCCTCCGCAGACTTCTCATCATAATCTGTCAGAAAGGGAGACCGTTCATATGCTGATTTCAAAGGTTTCAATCACGATATTCAAAACGTAAAACATATGAAACTTGTAGATGTTTTTATCTCGGTATGAGTTCAGTATATGAAACTACAATGTAATAGGTATTGACAACCAGTTTTAGTTTTTTTTAGAAATGCCCAGTATAAAATTGACAATAATTCCACAGTTTCAAGTTGATAACTCTTTTAGTTTTTGAGGTGTGCCCATGAAAAAATTAAGAACAACATCAAAAAGGGGCATTAATTCAAGGCCATAACTCCAAAAAGCCAGGTATGAATTGGCTTGTTATTTACCATCCATTTTATGCTAGTAAACATTTTTTTAATTTTGGTCACCACGCATCCGATGAAAACTGATAATGTTATTGAGAAGAAACAAACAAGAGCTGTCACCATAGGATGACTTATGCCCCCTTTAAACGCTTGGTAGAAGTTATGAACTTTTTTCGAAACCTAAACGCGGACCCTAAGTTCAAGGTCAAGGTCACAGGGGTCAAAATTTGTGTGCGTATGGAAAGGCCTTGTCCATATACACATGCATGCCAAATATGAAATTGCTATGTGAAGCGACATAGAAGTTATGAGCATTTTTCGAAATCTAAAGGCAAAGTGTGACCGACAGACGGAAGGACAGACGGACCGACAGTCAAATCACTATATGCCCTCCTTTGGGGGCATAAAAATGTCTTAGAATATCAAAATATTTCAGAAAGCCACATAAACTAGAGAGCGGACACCATGCTAAATCCTTGAAATTCACTAAGTGACCCCGTGACCTAGTTTTTGACCCGGCATGACCCATATTCTAACTTGACCTAGATATTGTCTAGATACAACTTCTGACCAAGTTTGGTAAACACCGGATGAAAACTATTTGAATTAGAGAGTGGACACGAAAAGTGTGACAGACTGACAGACCGACTGACAGACAGACTGACGGACAGTGCGAGAACTATATACCCCCTTTTCTTCGAAAGGGGGCATAAAAAGTTTGGAATGGCTGACAGACTGACTGACAGTGCAGAAACTATATCGCTCCCTTCAAGGGCATACAAAGACAAGGCCTTCGATTCTTATTCAGGTGGCAGCTTCGGAATTAAATATATCAAATTTGTGCCAGAACAAGAGATGTGTTTGTCAGAAACACAATGACCCCTTCTGCGCCGCTTTGAAGCCATATATTTGGCCTTTGACCTTGAAGGATGACCTTGAAAAGTACCTTACTCAAAATGTGCAGCTCCATGAGATAAACATGCATGCCAAACATCAAGTTGCTATCTGAAGCGACATAGAAGTTATGAGCATTTTTCGAAACCTAAATGTGAAACCTGAATGCAAAGTGTGACGGAAAGACAGACAGACGGAAGGACGGTCCGATCACTATATGCCCTCCTTCGGAGGCATAAAAACAGACACTGAAAGGAGATGACTCAATGGGTTACAATCTATAAAGCTACCTGAAGATTCAGCCTGGTTGTCAGCCACAGGGTCATCCTCCCCCACCATCTGTTCAACCAGGGAGCCAACACCCAGGGCTCTCAATGACCCCAAGTGACGCTTGCTTTCCTGACACAGATAAGAAACACAATGATATTGAAGAAAGAATCAGTGTCATATGCAGAACTTCTTAAGACAGGGTCCTTTGACATTATTGAAACCAACACAGGAGCCCTTAACGAGTTCAATCCATATCAGTATCTATTTTTTTAACATATGTACCCTTCATAAATTACTCAAATCCCACGTTTTTACTTATGTTTCCATGTCATAAATGATTACTATAATGGTTATCCATTCTATTTATTATTTCTTACTTTTCACTACGGACAATTGGACAACTAGATAACCTTAAATAATTTGAGCATTTGTGACCTCTAGATAAACTAGTGCTTCTGTACTTACATCGTCCAGAAAGTCCCCTTCAAGTTCCCCCTTTTCATCAATGTTTCCAAAGAGAAATCCAGTCAAGGAAGTGTCAGTTTGATGAAAACTGGTTGCCATGCCAACACCAGCGTCATGGGGGTCAATCTCCTTATTAGCCTCCTCACATGCCTTGTCATGTCCGCCTTCCTGGTCCGACATGCTCACTGAGTTAGAGAAGACAAATTCTTATATCTTAATATCTTCATGACTCTACAAATAATACTCTAATACTCATGTTGCATCTTTCCCTTAACATGCACAAATATGAGGTAGCACTTTACTAAAATGTTTCTTATGTGGTCTGCAGACAATTTACATGTTACATGTACTCCTTAAAAGCTAGAAAAGGCTAAATCAATTAAATGGATTTTTTAACAGTTTATTGAACTGACAGTTTTCAATCTTAATGACACAAATTCCAAAACTGAAATAATATTAGTGGATATGAAGCAAGGCTCGACACAAAAGGTGACACATGTATGCTCCCAAAGCATATGCTTGTCCAGCAGAAAAAACAAATCATGACCTTTATCCTTTAATTATGAACTTATTTAAACTTAAATCAATTATTACCAGGCATTGAAGATAATCAAATTAATATTAAACACATATGGAAGAATAACCCAGTTTCTGCCCATAAGGAAGAATAACCCAAAGTAAATTAAAATCCTTAAAGTCAATTCCACAGTAAGAAGTTAACAAACAAACATTTAATCTTGATGGATTGACCCATCAATCAGCCCAAACACCCGCCAAAGACGGACGGTGCATCTAAGGTTGATGACTAGCATTATATATATAAACAATAAGTATCTTATACCCTAGTGCTTTCAAATGTACGTCTTCCTAAGGGGTGTATAGAGATATGAGTTTAATATTCATCAGTGCAACTGCACAATCGCACCGTTGTCTTGTAAAATCCCTAAAATTCCCTATATTTATATACATGTTCATATATATACAGTAAAAAATAGACAATTACAGGGCTCTTGGACTTAATCAAGCGCATTTGTAAGCATAAATTTAACAAATGATGCTTACCGGAAACTAACTGAGAGTCCCCAGGACGCACCTTTTTGCATAACTGGGTTATTTAAGTCAATCAATTAACAAACAATACCTGTAAAGCAACCTCCTATTTATATTCAAGGCAACAAAATTTATTTCCTCACACCTGTTAATCAATAAATCCAATTAATAAAATCTGATACAATATCTGATAGTTTTCTCACATCCCATCCTCTATGAAATTATTGCATTAATGCTGTATCTGACAGCATGTGTAAGCTTCTAGTAATGTAGTATTGATTAATGCCGTTTGAAATTAGGCCACTTGCTGATGTGTTACAAATTTACAATTTTAACTTCCTAGAAAGTCCTGCTAGAAACTGGCCCCAACTGGACATTCACAACAGAGACCTTTGATGTCTACCGACAGCATTGACAGCTTGTAGTTTTTGAGGCATAGGTCATCGGTAATATTTGTGCTTGTCAAAGAATTGTGTTTTAAACTGGTTTTATTGTGGTTTCAAATGGAAATATGATTGCAAGGTAATACTAATTTTATGTTTAGAAAAAAAGTAAATGTATAAAAGTGGGGTGTGTATGTAAATAAATTACGCACTTTCATGCACACTTGCCTTAAGAGAATTGTTTATTTAGTGTGTTTATTTATTTATTTTTATTTGGAAACAATATAATGAGAGGGATTCCTAATGTACATTTTGTATTTGTTCTTTATAATGAAACCAACAATTACCGGTATATTATTTAATATTTTATATTTATTTGTAATTTAAATGGATTTTTTGCTGAAAATTTGAAGACATGTGCAATATTCAATGGGACTCCTACCTGTGACTGTACGTACAGTTTCAGACTTAGTCTTATTTATAAGACGCGCAAAGAATTTAGAGATACTTTATATATGGGCTAAATTCTTTGGAAGGTCTTATCGGGGAAAAGTCAATTATGTGGTGGACATCAGAAAGTTTAAATTTTCATCATTTTGCGTAAAATTGCAAAATAAAATTACCAACTTATAATGTTTTATTTCAGAAGTCCATTTTTATCTAAAATATCTTTGAATTGAAGTTACATGTAGAAAGGCATAAATTCTTTAGTTAAACTTCTGCTTTAATCGCAAAACAATCACTGACCTTTCGCCATGTCATGAAACTGATTTAAATATGAACCAATCAGAAGAAGGCATTTCGGTGTAACGTGTACGCGTAATTTTATTTAACATGAGCTTTTAACACCCACTTTAATTTAAGTAGATCTAGTATGCTCATCTTTGTCGATTTAATAAGCATATGTTCAAAACAGATATGGTGCAGTTTCTATTCACTCTTCTAAGTTTCAGCAACTTTTTATGCGTGTCTTTTTCGCACCTCTGTCTGTGTTGTTTTATTTACTTACATTCTACATTAAATAGGACAGTATACCGTATGATCTGTATCACTATTGTTTATGTACCGCATAAAAATACAAGATGTTATTTATTTCAGAACTTTTTGTCACTTTAGAAAGAAAACAATTCTTAATCAATCCAGAAAAGTATAATAACATGGGTTTACTATATAACGCTCTGCACCACAACAGACGAATGCAAACTGTATTTTACGCCGTTTATTCTTCCACATGCTTTTCATCAAGGCTGTGTTATCGATTTATATCTACACAGCGAGCGAATAGATATAAAAAATTTGAATAGTGGTTGGATTTAAATTCCTCAGGCGTGCAAAATTCAAAGTGTCATTACATAATTTATACGGAACATTATCGAGAATTGAATTATCTACACAGTAATGTAAATATTATTGCAATATTGCGCACAAAATCCTTGCACAACAATGTAGACATTGAAGGAAAACTTTCCACCATTGTTTGAGTCATTCCCCGGTTGTACGCTTCAAATATTACCAATATAAAAAGTAGCTTAAAGCGGGTATATACGATTTTTATATGTGCTGAATTGTAAAATATTGATACAAATATGTTATAATAACACACAATATGCAAGAAAAATGATACATGCAAGACGAATTTCATAAAATACAGCAAATACAAATTAGCGCCCCGAGCCGATTGTGACGAAGATAATTCGTAATTATTTTCCTACAATAACCGATGCATTCGTCTTTTTAGTAAGTGTTCGTGTGTCGTATGAATCGATATCGCTGCAGGAATTTCAAATGAACCGTTAAACTAAATTTAGATTCACATCGTACATGCATGATATACATGCTGGCGAATTCGGCTGTACAGCCTTTTTCGATTTCAGAATTAAATATCTGGCTTATTTAGCATTTTTCGACACATGTTCTTCTTAACTTTTATTTTAGTTTATATTGAAATATATGTATAATAAGTTTTTACACATTTTATATTAATAAATAAATATTTGACAAGATCGTATATACCCGCTTTAATATTTGAGAGCGTCAACAAGTTGGACTATTTCAGACTCAACTTACAAGATTTGAGGTTCAAGCCGACATTGCAAATTCACCAAAACTTGTGAATCTCAACTCTCTCCTGAACATAATTTTTCATGGATAAATGAAAGCCTTTCGTCTGTTCTAGTGAAAAATCCAGGTTTAATCGCGTATATATATAAGATCACAATTTCACAACGTCGCGAAATCACATGAATGTAAACAACCATAGTCAGAACGGCTCGGATCAAAACGGTCACAAAATCAATCGGTCGGAATCACTTTTTAATTACTCAATTCTTATATTTTCGTGATCTTTTACTAAGAAGCAATATAAGAGTAACACTACAGATCATTAAGGGGTCAAGGTGTCAGATGGGAGAGTGCTTCAAGACATTGTGAAGCCCATTTTGATCACATAGATCAGGGACCTATACAAACGCGCTGTTGCTAATCCCTTTGTTTGTATAGGTCCCTGTATAGATTTTTTGTTTAGCTTACATTCAACTTTAACTGTACAATTTCAAAAGTACTGCAATAGCTGTATACTATACTTTATTAAATAATTTGATGCCTGAATCTGAATCGATACGTTGCAGGGCCTTGTAGAGCGTAGGTCGCAACGTTAACGGGAGAGAGATTCATCCAACTGTGGATTTATCAGTGCAGTCCTGAAACTGTTGATGGTGGTCGCCCATACAACACTGTCACTAAGTTTGTTCCAGTCTAACATGGTTCTGGGGAGAATGAGTTTTTAAATTGATCTTTTTTACATGAGAAAGTTTTTCAACTGGTATAATTATTACCGTAGTCACTTGGTTGACTAGATTGTTTGAGGCTTGATAGTCATTTAGGTTACGTTTATTTCTTGCTGGTGTTATTATGTCATGACAAGGTAAGGCTGGCACCCCCCCCCCCCCGACTACTTTGTAAAGAAAGGTGAGTCGGTTTATCTTTCATCTGTCCTGTAGACTTTGGAGTTCCAGTTTATTTAGCATGGACATGTTGACCACAGCCTTCATCCCGTGAGTGGTAATCCCCTGTGATAAATCTAGCCGCCTGTCTCTAGATGCGCTCAATTTTGTCAATAATTAAGCTAGACTAATTCAGGGACCTATACAAACACTTGTTTGTATAGGTCCCTGGCTAGATTAGGGTCCCATACCACAGAGCTGTACTCAAGTGTTGATCAGACTAGAAAACTTATGCTGTTTTTCTACATGTGATCGGGCAGTATTTCAGGTTTCTTCGTATGAATCCTAGGGTACAATTAGCTTTTTTTAAACTATTTTTTTGATGTGGGAGCCCCAATTTAGATTGACAGAGCTGGTAACGCCTAGGAATGGATTTTCTTCTACTTGTTGGAGGATGTGTATATCTTGTTCATAGAGTTGTGATTATCAGTTGTTAACGCTCAAAATATAACATTTCTTGGCGTTGAAACGCATTCTCCATGAAGATGCCCAGATTTCCAGAGCTCTCAGGTCGTCTTGGAGGGCTATGTGGTCTTGAATGTTTCGTATGGGCCTGTACAGATGGCAATCGTCTGCAAAGAGTTGTACTTGTGACTTGACTGTATAAGGGAGGTCATTTATGTGGCACAGGTACAAATGTGGGCCGAGAACAGTTCCTTGAGGTACTCCTGAGTCAACATGGGCGGATGTGGAATTCTTCCTGTCAAGTACAACCTGCATGTGACGTTTTGTGAGAAAGTCACGGAGCCATGTATTCAGAGGTCCATCGATGCCATAACTGGCAAGTTTACTTTGGAGATTTTCGTGCAGGACACTGTCGAATGCTTTAGAGAAATCAAGGTAACTGGCTATGTCTATTTGGCTTCCTTTGTCGAAGTTTGTTAGAAGGTCATGGATGGTTGTAGTAAGTTGTGTTTCACAGGAGTAGCCAGATCTAACTGCGTGGTTGAGTGAAGTGAGTATCTTGTTTTGTAAGGTTTTATTGCTAATATAAAAAGCTAATTGTAATTAACCAGTAAAGCTAGCTAGGGACCATAGCTTAGCACAAATAGGCCTATGTTATGTGCATACATGTATATCTCTTACTGATCATTATAAAAGTACTTTTATTCCAGCTTGATACATAAATCGCAATCTGTCGCAGTATCTGATCTACCGGTAGTACATGTGTTCCATCACACGTTTTTTTGCTTGCAACATTTTGTTGTTAACTGGACAGATGTAACTGTAAAAACTTTGATGATTAAGCCCAAAATTGTCCAAACGATTGAACAAACATCTTATGCATTTTGGGGACAAACAAATTTGGGTGTGTGTGTCATTCCCATACTGACATATTACATACGCCAACAACATTATATTTCATTTAAGCATGTAATCACCACTGCGACCAGCATCAATTCTTTTTATACCAGAACTAGAGACATGAGCATGAAAAGCAACATTCCAACTCATAGTCAGAAATACATGGTAAACACATTATAAGGTGACTTTAGAATAACACATCAAACATAAAAGCATTTAAATGCATCGATTTTACTAATATTTTACACGTCATTATGCATCTGTATATATTTGACCCAAGGTAGGGATCAACACTTTACAGTGATTCAAAATAGGACATGAGACAGCAAGTATTTCACTACAGTCAGGCTCAATACAAATAATGATTAAGGGTCCTGGAATAATGTTCTACAGATTTTAGATCCCAATAATATTTGTGTCAGAGCAAGTGTATTGTCTCTTACTGTTGGAATTAAGATGCTTTGCTTTAGGGTGGGGAATTTGAACAACAACAGTACCCTGTGTAAACTGGCTGATCCCCTGTCTGGGGGAAATATGGCACGTGCACTACCAAGAAAGTGCTCTTGCCAAGTAATAAATACAGTTGATGAATTGTGTCCAGGATATCATTAATGTTGTTTCCCAAAACATCAAACTTACAAAGAAAAAAATGTGTATGACTATATGCATGAATGAACTCAGTATAAACAACCTCAGCAACTTATATTGATACAAACTAAGAAGTCTTACAACAGAGTTCCTTAAATGAAAGTTGTTAATTTAAGTTCCCTACTTTCAAGCTGCACAATAAGAAAATTTATTTTTTAACAAAGAAGAGCTGTATCAAAACAGCGTGCTTAACTGGTATTCTTCAACCTTGAAAGTACATTTTCTGTCAGTAGACTGATATAACAACTACAATGACATATGTAATAACTCAGAACTCGTTGGTGGGTAACTCACAACTGACTTTATTCATAGATTCACACAGATATAAACCTCAATACAAATAACTGATGACTTAATTCATGCTTTAACAAGACAATACAAGTTGTGTCCCTTACATTACAATACATGACACATATTTGAAGTTGAATGTCTGTAGCAGTTAAATAGAATATGTTAACTTGAAGCTTAAAATTTAACAAGAGGGCCAAGATGGCCCTAGTTCGCTCACCTGAGAGGAGTCGGTTCATTCAATCTTTACCAAATGTCAAACTTGACCTAGATATTGTCCAGACAAACATCCTGGTCAAGTTTCATCATTATTTCATCTGTGAGTCATGATCATTGTACCTATGAAGTTTCATGATCCTAGGCGTAAGCATTCTTGAGTTATCATCCGGAAACCATTTTTCTAAGTTGAGTCACCGTGACCTTGACAGCCATTGTGTGAATATGTTTTTTGGCACTGTGACCTTGACCTTTGACCTAGTGACCTGATAATCAATAGGGGTCATCTGCGAGTCATGATCAATATACCTATGAAGTTTCATGAACCTACGCATAGGTGTTCTTGAGTTTTCATCCAGAAACCATTTTACTATTTCAGGTCTCCGTGACCTTGACCTTTGACCTAGTGACCTGAAAATCAACTGGAGTCATCTTCGAGTCATGATCAATGTACCTATGAAGTTTCATGATCTTGGCTTAAGCGTTCTTGAGTTATCATCTGGAAACCATTTTACTATTTCGGGTCACTGTGAACTTGACCTTTGACCTAGTGACCTGAAAATCAATAGGGATCATTTACGAGTCATGATCAATGTACCTATGAAGTTTCATGATCCTAGGCCTAGGCGTTCTTGAGTTATCATCGGGGAACCATTTTACTGTTTCGGGTCATCGAGACCTTGACCTTTGACCTAGTGACCAAAAAATCAATAGGGGTCATCTACGAGTTATGATCAATGTACCTATGAAGTTTCATGATCCTACCCTAAGCATTCTTGAGTTATCATCCGGAAACCATTTTACTATTTTGGGTCATCGTAACCTTGACCTTTGACCTAGCGACCTGAAAATCAATAGGGGTTATCTGCGAGTCATGATCAATGTATCTATGAAGTTTCATGATCCTAGGCATAAGCGTTCTTGAGTTATCATCCGGAAACCATTTTACTGCTTTGGGTCACCGTGACCTTGACCTTTGACCTAGTGACCTGAAAATCAATAGGGTTTATCTGCGAGTCATGATCAATTTATCTTTGAAGTTTCATGATCCTAGGCATAAGTGTTTTTGAGTTATCATCCGGAAACCATTTTACTATTTCAGGTCATCGTGACCTTGAACTTTGACCTAGTGACCTGAAAATCAATAGGGGTCATCTGTGAGTCATGATCAATGTACCTATGAAGTTTCATGATCCTTGGCATAAGTGCTCTTGAGTTTTCATCCGGAAACCATCTGGTGGACGGACAGACCGACATGAGCAAAACAATATACCCCCTCTTCTTCGAAAGGGGAGGGGGACATAATGAGAAAACTGTCCCCTCTCAGCAGCCATGTTATTCATCTGACCGGAACCATATTTGAACTCAACTCTCGTTTCAAGAAAACAAATGTTCTGAGCAAATTTCATGAAAATTGGGCCAAAAATGTGACTTCTACTGTGTTCACATGTTTTCACTATATACATATAGAGTAAAATGCCCCGCCCACTGGCGGCCATGTTTTTTCACCGATCCCGACCATTTTCAAACTTGTCCAAGATATCAATAAAACCAATGTTTTTACCACCTTTCATGATGATTGGGCAAAAATTGTGACTTCTAGAGTGTTTACAAGGTTTCTCTATAGCCAAATAGGGAAAACTGCCAATATATAAATATAGAGAAAAATGCCCCGCCCACTGGCCGCCATGTTTTTATACCACACTTGACCATTTTCGAACTCGTCCAAAACATCGATTGAACCAATGTTTTGACCAACTTTCATGATGATTGGGCAAAAATTGTGACTTCTAGAGTGTTTACAAGGTTTCTCTATAGCCAAATAAGGAAAACTGCCCCGCCCACTGGCGCCATGTATTTCAACAGATCGGAACCACTTTTGAAATCAACCAAGATATCATGAAGACAAACATTTTGACAAAGTTACATGAAGGTTGGACTTAAATGTGACTTCTACAGTGTTTACAAGGCTTTTTGTTTTTTTTGACCTAGTGACCTAGTTTTTGACCCGGCACAACCCAGTTTCAAACTAGGCCAATATTTCATTGGGACAAAGCTTCTGACCAAGTTTCATGAAGATGGGACAAGAAATGTGGCCTCTATAGTGTTTACGAGCAAATGTTTACAGACAGACGGACATACGACGGACAAAGACCGGTCACAAAAGCTCACCTGAGCAATCAGGTGAGCTAAAAACTAAAACAAAAAATGTGCCATACCAAAATAAACTAGATTTTCAGCTATATACCCATAAAGTACAATTCAATAAATTTTGAAAGCAAGATCTGCATGTTAGCTAATATTGAGCATAAACCATTTTTCTATTTTAAGTAACAATGACCTTGACCCAACTGGCTGAAAATGCGATCCCATCCTAGGTCTGAATGTAAGCTATCTACACACACAATTAAAACAAAGTACCTCCATGTTAACTATATGTTTATTTCTCGAACGGAACAACTTTACAGTGACCACTGGTCCAAAATGCAACCCCTCACTAGTTCAGTATGCTACATACAAACAAATATTCATATAAATATCTCCATCCCAACTGAAGTTATAGAGCCCAAACATTTTATAAATATTATTTTTTTAAGCAACAGTGACCTTGACCAAACTGGCACCAAATGAAAACCCATGCTTGGTCTGCATGGACAAAAAGTATAATAAGGGACATAATTCTGCTTCATTACACCTCAGATTTATAGGCCTTATTCAATAACCTCAAATGATGATACCGAACCATATGTGTAGCTTCAATTGAATATCTGCAGAAGTTACAGAGATATGTACTTGTTGAAAGCAACTTAAAACGAATTGCAACTTGCATGCAAACCTTAACGTTACCAAAAGGGGCATAATCATGCTAGAAGAATTGTCAATTTTATAGGTCTTGATCATAGAACTGTTTATAAATACCCTGAAAACATATACATGTTTCTGTAGAAGACATAGAGAGATGAAGACTTTGCACACAAAAGTTAACCTGAATTTGTAAGTATGAGATTACTACCTGGTTAAATTCTGCTTTCAGTACAATATCTGTAGTAGTTTTAGGGATATTTACTGATTGCATGCAAACTTCAACCTGAATTTCAAACTGCATGCAAAACTTTGCCAGACGTTTTTAGTTTAAAAGGTGGAATAATGTTGCTAAAAATTGACCACAATTATGGGTATTGATCAGTGAATTTTTATAAAGACTCTAAACACATACCTGTAGAAGAATACTTATAGCAGAAACAGTGATATGGAGTGATATGGAGAAGTTGCACTTTAATCTTAACCAAACATCTACCTGGTAAGTACAAAAAGGGGGAATAATTCTGCTAAATGTGCAGTTTCATTGGAATACCTGTAGAAACAGTGATATGGAGATGTTGCATGCTTACCTTAACAAAAGTACAAAAAGGCTGTATAATTCTAAGCAATTGCATGATAGAGTTATGAAACTTGGTCAGTGACCTTATACAAAGTCCCTCAACACATGTGATAAGTTTCAACTGAAAACATGTAGTATAAACACTGATTCAGTGATTTTGCATGTTGACCTTAACAAGAGCATTTCCCTGACATTAGGGCGAGTAGTAATGTATATCAAAGACTATTATTTGAATAGTCTAGCTGAACTTGCAATTAATTATTAGTTTTATTGACTGTTAATTTAAAAAGCTGAATAGTTGGGACTGAATCAGTTGTCATTTCTAAGAGAGAAGCAGTAAGATTCCATTTATATAGTAAGTTTTCAATACTGTATGACAAGGTCCGCAGCTGATATGCAAATAGACAAACACAATTAACATTCCTTTCAAGTAAATATGCAAGTGTTGCTACAATGTCTTCAAAGTCAGATGAATCAAAGAAACAGTCTGAGGCTAGGACCCAATCAAGGTCAGTAAGAAGTGATATAGCTGATCCTTGCTGAAAATTGCCCCATATTATTTCCAAAATTTGCACATCCGTTAGCCCATTAGCTGCACAAGATAGTCTGACACTGTCCATACACTCTGGAATATCACTAAATTGAACATCAGCACCACATTTTAAAGCCACAATTCCAGGTAATGCAGTGCCAGCACTGAGTTCCAGGACCCGGCGGCCCTTAAAGTCTCCCCTGTGGTCCCACACATACTGCGCTAACATTGGGGCACACGGCCATGTGTACATTCCATACTGTGTGTTGCATGTGTCGGGTATGGTCACACACACGCATTCCTCTTGGTCTTCGAAAACAAACTTCTGTGTGCTCTGCATGGACCCAATATTTGGCTGAAATTACAGAAAAGGAAACCCTTTTTTATTCTTAGTCTGTAACTGACTATTAATTTTGTATAGAATCAATAATATATGATAAAAATTTATAAATAACTCAAATATTCCATCCATTAACTTTTAAAGGGTATAAAAAACATGAGCTTTTAAAGTTCTGTTCACAGAAGAACACTTTTACTTTATCATATCATATTGTATTCCAAATATATAAACTAATCTAATTGCCCAGATTAAAGAAACATTTATATTCATAGCCTTTAAGATTTGAAGTATTGTTATCAAATTTAGTGTGTAGCTAGCATACATGCAGACTAAGTTTGGGATGGCATTAGGGGTCAGTCAGGTCAAGGTGAAGGTCACTGTTGATAAGGGAAGGAAAACAGGTGCCACTCTATAACTGCATATTTGATGGAGGTTTTGCATTGAACTTCATGTCTAGGTGGCTTACATGCAGACCTTGGTTAGAATTAAACAGTAACTTACATGAAAATAACCTAATTGGTAAAACATAAAAAATCTAGTTAATTAATGTGACCATGTTTCTAGCAATAACCTTATTATTAAGGTTAAATATTGCATGTATCTTACTATGTAACTATTGAAGGTACCATTATTCATCATAACGAAAAATTAATTATTTCATGAATAAGATATTCACATTTGATTGGTCATTGTCGGCAAGGGTACTACTTAAATGTACCCCGGGTACTCTTAAGAATACTTAAATGTACCCCGGTTACAGAAAAGATGCTAACACGTATACGGCCAATGAAGACTGTACCCGAGTTTTATTCCCCTCTGAAATTCAGTATCGTTAAGCACCAACGGAATACTAAACAATGTACTCTTTGAACAAAACCTTCCTAAACATGCTTTTTTGAGTAGGAGTTTCAATAATACAGAGGCCATTTCACAGAATATGGACATTTATATGAACAAAATTAATATAAACAATAAATATCTTTACACAAGAGGGCCTGAAAGGCCCAAAGTCACTCACCTGAGATTCAAAGGAACTGACCTGTATTGACCAAGTTTCATGATGATTGGACAAAAATTGTGACTTCTAGAGTGTTCACAAGGTTTCTCTATAGCCATATAAGGAATACTGCCCCGCCCCCTGGCGGCCATGTTTTTCAATGGACCAGAACCATTTTTGAACTCAACCAACATATCAATTAGACAAACATTTTGACAAAGTTACATGAAGATTGGGCATCAAATGTGACTTCTACAGTGTTCACAAGGTTTTTCTTTTTTTTTACCTATGACCTAGTTTTTGACCCAGCATGACCCAGTTTCGAACTCAGTCGAGGTATCAATGGGACAAATGTTCTGACCAAGTTTCATGAAGATCGGACAATAAATGTGGCCTCTGGAGTGTTCACAAGGCAAAATATTGACGACGGGCGACTGACGACGGACAAAATGCAATCACAAAAGCTCACCATGAGCACGTTGTGCTCAAGTGAGCTAAAAAAAGATATACAACGTTGATTGTGGTAGGAGTTGGTGAAAGGTAAAGAGTTCAATGAATGAGATCAAAGATAGCGAATGTCTTTTTCTGTGCAGTTCTTAGTTGCATCACACGCAGTACGGGATGTTACCCCGAGTTTTCGGGGCTTATTTTAGACTATTACATATTGCTGGTCAAAAACCTATAGATACAAAACAGAAAACCAAAAGAACAAGAGCACCGCATAGCAGGTGCCAACGCTCAGCTGTGGGTGCAGTTTTGAACAAGAGCACCGCCTTGCGGGTGCAGACCGCTCATCTATTTTCTTTTTAAAGGTGAAGGGACTCTCATTTTCAATCACAGAGGAGGGAGGGGCGGAGTGAAGAGGGGTGTATAGTGTGGGGGTGTGGAATTTATTACATTATCTTCCAAAAATGCGGAAAAAAAAAATCGGGGGGGGGAGGGGGGGGGGGGGGGTGGGGGGGCGGGGAGGGGGGGGTAGGCGGGGAGTGGGGGGGGATTTTTGGGTGCGATGGTTAGACGGTATTTCAAACATAAAATAATAAAAATAAATATTTGTGTTTTTAAACCGTTTCAAAAAATAAAATGGGGGGTGGGGGGGGGGGGGGGTAAAGTGTGAGGGTGCGGTGGTAATTTGTGAGATGATCTTAAAAAAAAAAAAAAAATTAGGGGGGGGGGGGGATTCGGGTGGGGGGAGGGTGGGTGGGGGGGGGGGATTCTTGGGTGCGATGGTTGGACGGTATTTCAAACATAAAATAATAAAAATAAATATTTGTGTTTTTTAACCGTTTCAAAAAACAAATTTGGTGGGGTGGGGTGGGGTGGGGGGTATAGTGTGAGGGTGTGGTGGTCATTTGTGAGATGATCTTAAACAAAAACAAAAAAAAAATAATTAGGGGGGGGGGAGGGGGGAGGGGGGGGGGAAGGCACAGGGGATGGTTTGGGCGGAGTCTATTGTGGTATGTCAGGTTAGAGTAGTTTTGTCAAAGTATCAATCAAATCTAATCATAAATAAAGAAGTTATGGCAATTTTAGCAAAATTTAATAATTTGACCTTGAGAGTCAAGGTCATTCAAAGGTCAAGGTAAAATTCAACTTGCCAGGTACAGTAACCTCATGAAAGCATGAAAGTATTTGAAGTTTGAAAGCAATAGCCTTGATACATAAGAAGTAAAGTGGATCGAAACACAAAATTTAACCATATATTCAAAGTTACTAAGTCAAAAAAGGGCTATAATCCCGTAAAAATGACAACCAGAGTTATGCAACTTGTCCTTTTACTGTACCCTTATGATAGTTTGCGAGTGTTCCAAGTATGAAAGCAATATCTATGATACTTTAGGGGTAAAGTGGACCAAAACATGAAACTTAACCAAATTTTCAATTTTCTAAGTATAAAAAGGGCACATAATTCTGTCAAAATGCCAGTCAGAGTTACATTACTTTGCATGCACAGTCCCCTTATGATAGTTAATAAGTGTTGCAAGTATGAAAGCAATAGCTTTGATACTGTAGGAATAAAGTGGACCTAAACACAAAACTTAACAAAATTTTCAATTTTCTAAGTATTAAAAGGGCCCATAATTCTGTCAAAATGAACGCCAGAGTTATCTTACTTTGCCTAACCAGTCCCCTCATGATAGTAAGTAAGTGTACCAAGTTTGAATGCCATAGCATTGATACTTTCTGAGAAAAGTGGACCTAAACGCAAAACTTAACCAAAGTTTTCAATTTTCTAAGTATAAAAAGGGCACATAATTCTGTCAAAATGCACGCCAGAGTTATCTAACTTTGCCTGCCCAGTCCCCTCATGATAGTTAGTAAGTGTACCAAGTTTGAATGCAATAGCATTGATACTTTCTGAAAAAAGTGGACCTAAACGCAAAACTTAACCGGACGCCGACGCCAACGCCGACGCTGACGCCAAGGTGATGACAATAGCTCATAATTTTTTTTCAAAAAATAGATGAGCTAAAAATGGAAGTAAAATTAAAACATATGAGTCAACCGGCCACACGCGAAGTATCCGTACATATTTTTAATATTTATACGCGCGTTCTTCAACCAAACATGTTTTAGTGGTTTGTCGGGTATTGCTATTTGATTCGATTATTAACAGTATCGAGAATCATCGTGCTCATGCTTAATACATTATTCAATATGGTGAAATAATTGTTGTCAAATTAATCAAAAATAATATTTATCATGGTATTGTTGAAAACACATTAAGAATCAATTATTGACATACCATAATTATATTGCTGAATATCTTCATTTAACATATTTCTGGTCTAAAGAAAATTCCAGTTCACCTAGTTCACGCTATAGCGTCTATATTACATAACGATTATTTTACAGGCTGCGAACTGACCCTGATACCTTGCGGGTTGGAATGCAATGCATTTAAGTGAGGCCAGGCTTCCACTGCTGGAACGACAGCTTGTTTAAAATTTTATACTTTTACATGTTAAATGTTCAATTTCGAAAACAATTTAAAATGGTTTGGCCAAAACGAATATCAGGATAGGGAAAAACGATACTTTTATGAAATTAAATATACTAGTACACAGCCAGGAATTTGGAAGTAATTACTAAATATAAGAACATAGCCTTTAAGTACAAACGCTCTGGCACTGGCAATCCTCTCAAAATAAAAGGTGCACGCACAAACTGTATTGGTGTTGAGAGTTGAATGTAAAACTGTTCTATCTATCAAGCCTTTTAATTAGAGATAAAATTGTTTCATGCTGAACACGCAGTATAACACTGTTACAAAGACGCAATAATGTTTCCAATGTTCTGGTGGTATGCTCAAATCAGCCAATGTAATAAATGAAGTGTATTTATTCGTGTCTAGCAAAGGTCAGGTAAGGTCAAGTGACGTTAAACAGCTACGCCGATAAAAAAAACACGAAAACACCAGATTTAGTGTTAGACTTCCCATACATTTGAGTATATTTTTCTTACTTTGGGTACATTTAAGTACACTTAAGAGTACCCAGGGTAAATTTAAGTAGTACCCTAGCCTACAATGACCAATTGAGCAATACCATCAAAGTTGTCTTCAAAGTCATTATATCATGCAGGGGTTTTTTTGGCCCAATTTTATAGCCGAAATTCGGCTATGTTCCCAATCCCAAAAAGTATACTTTTTTCCCAAAATGTTTTTTAGAAAGAAGTCTAATGTGTATTTTATCTCAATTTTAATTCAATTACATCTGACAAAGTATTATATGATTTTGTTCTTTTAATTTGAATGATTATAAAAAGTTATATCAAATTTAGTATTTCCCTAATCAGTGGACTTTTCGTGTGGAAAAAAAGGCTAATTAATTTATTTTCCCAATTTCATGAAAATGCCGATTAAATTCCCAATTCCAAAGCCATGGGCTATCTTCCCAAAAAGTGGGAAAAAAACCTGTCATGTAAATTTACATTACACTATCATAGTGAAAGACTAGTCCATGTAAACATACTCCTTTGGTTTATAAAGCTGAGATTTGAATTATTGCAACTAAGTTGAAGACCTGTCTTGCCAACCCAAAAGTAACTACTTTCATCTACACAAATAATTTGTCCATGCAAGAACCATGCAAAACATATTTTTTATTGGTTTTATTTGTTTAACACTATATATGTATATTAATAATCAAAATGTCAGAAATATCTTCATTTAAGATTCATTGATCCTATAGGTACTTTTTACTGACAGTGACAAATAACAAATCAGTATGCTAGTTCATCATTGTCCACACTACTAATATATGGCCGGGTAGCCCTAGCTAACATTGGAGTTTGGACCCCGGCCCAGAGGATCAATACAATAGCTGGCAGCAGTGATTTTTTTTGCTCAAATTTACAGCCGAATTTCGGCTGCTTCCCAATCGCAAAAATACACGTTTTTTCCCAAAATTCTGACCAAAATTTCCCCAAAAAAGCCCAACTTCAAAAAAAAAAAAAAAAAAAATTTTTTTTTTTTTTTTTTTTTTTTTAGAAAGAAGTCTCATATAACTTAATTATGATTTCTTAAATCTAGGTCTCAACTTTATTTTTTAAACATCTTACAAAATATATAACTTGAATTTAGTCATTTTTGTCCATAAATCATTCCCAAACTTGCCACTTTTATTGATTAAAAAAAAAAAAAAATTGACCAGACTCCTTTTCTAGAAAACTCCCTGAACATGCACTTAAACACAATATCACTTCTGTTACTTATAATCCTATTTATAATGCTTAATTTTTCCCAATTTCATGGTTTATTGCGCTATTTTTCCCAATTTCATGGTTTATCGCGCTAATTTTCCCAATTCAAAAGGCACAGGCTGTAACAAATTAAAGCAAAAAAAATCACTGGGCAGTTGGATAAGTGCAACTAACCACTGTTAACTGAATTGTTTACAGCGATAAAAATATGTTAAGCATACCAGAACACATTTTTATTTTCGAAAGTTGAACTTATGTTCAACTAACCAATTAAAGCTTCTTTGATTCACACTTTGCATGCACTGTGATTGTCAATATGTGTATCCTGGAAAAGCAACCTTTTGGAAAACAACACTAATTGCTGGTAGGCACTGGTACAAATAAAGGTGACCCATTTATAATCCTTTCAAAATCACACACCGTATCAACCGTTATTATTTAAATTAAGCTATCATTGGTTGATAATGATACCATGGACTACTCCTATAAATATGAGGTCGATTTACATCGACCTCATAATCGTTTAACGTTATTTTGCAATAGCATCGTTCCGACATGAATTCATGTCGGAAGCTTTAACGGCATCAAATTCATATAACAGCACAGAATAATCATGCAATAAATTATTAAACATAAAATATAAACATTATTTTACTAATTGCATTAGAAAAATGTTTATACAAACTTACAAGTAATGATAGTCCAGACCTTAAAACACTACCACTGTTCAAATTCCATATTGTTGCCATATAGCACTGTGTAAATTGAAAGTTGCATAATGTTACCTCATTGGTCGGTTATAAATACATTGTTTCTCTATATATAGTATTCGATTTAGACGAAAATAATAATTTACGTGGAATGTCATATTAGTTTTCCATTAAAACTTTGATCTTGCCGTGTGTGTTTATGGACGTTATTAATTATGTTATACTTATTTTTGTATTTCATTAAGAATACGAACGTGTAGCCCTTTTTGTTAACTGTTTTTAGCAAACGATTCGCGGCTTAATAAGACACGGAAAATAGTTAAAGCGACACTTTCATTTAAAGGTTTAATGTGAACATTATTAAATGAAACCTTTTTTTGGTATTAATATATTTTATTGACATGTTAAATTCGATACTTGAAAAGGTGTTTAGTCTTTAAAAAGATGTCGCTGATATTGTTAATTTCAATAACTGTTAATATGCTTAATGTTGTATAAGAAATTGAATAGTTTCACTGAGTTGTATTCCCGCCTAAAATACGATATCGTAAAACGCGCAACGGTTAAGAATAAGGTCTGAATAAGTTAAGATATTCAGATCCGAATATCAGCAGCTGTGCCAGCTGGGAAGCCCCGTTTTGGCTTTAACAACCGCAAGCGAAACAACATACTTTTTTAAGTCTTGCACTAAGACTCCATGATCACAAGTATGGGTCCCTGCTGTGGCGTATGACACCATAGTGTTATTTAGTATTGGTCGGCACAGTATCTGATCATAAAGGTTAATTGGTTTGTGCTGAACACATGGTGCAATAAAACCACAGATCTATCAATAAACAAGATTATTGAGATATCTTTTATTGAACACCGCGATAAAAATGCTCAAACCACGGACTCTAGATTACACGGATAAGAAACATGGCAACATTCTCGGAATCATCACTGCTATATGCGTAATCACCTAACAATTCGTCTAAAAATAATTTATATATTTGAGTTGAAGACGATGTACTGTTATATAAGTCTGAATAAACTATCTGTCTGCCTGTCTAAATCTAAGCCGTCATCGTCCCAGTGAAAAAAAATCTGATTTTGAATAGTTGGACATGATGCCCTGATGTCAAAATACGAAATGATCCGCGTAACACCGACCGTGATTTTCAAGAATCTTTAATTAATTGATAATTTAAGGTAAATAACATTTCATATAATTATACAAAATTCCCTCGTTGATAATTAACAGCAAACGATGAATGTTTTTGACACCCATTTTATTTCAAGTATGCATTCAAAGCCGAATAAAATCGAGAGGGTCCGCTATATACGCTGTTTCATCATAAATTTATCACCCTTTCTGTGTTATAAACAAGAGCTGAAATCGTTAATTTATTAAGATTTATTTATAATAAGCTTTATTGATATGTTTCGTGAACAAAATACCACAATATATTCCATAAAAAATATAATAATCATGGCAAAGGAAATTCAATGGCCGGTTTCTAAACAAAAGCATAATCGCCAAGACCGTAGCATCAGTTCAGTGCGTTAAGAACGCGCGCTACTTTCTTCCGCCTTCATTCCTTAATTACTTTCGTTTTTAAACAATTTTTTTTCTATCGTATACAGAATTCTATTCTACTAAGCAAGATGTAATTTTTAAAACTGAACTCCAAATATAAACGCTACAAATTGGTATTAAGTACGAACATGTCAACCGTAAATCTAGATTCTAAAACTCCAATACGGTATGATATTTGCAAAAGTTAAAGTTATAACTCGCCGGGCTGTCGAAATCAGAAGAAAAACTTAATATATGTTTATATATCTGTTTACTTCGTAACGTAAGCTTTCTAATGATATATAATTTGTCAAAATCGGCCGAGAAATGAAACTATAATTCAACAAAAGACGTGAGTGGGTACATCAAAATGTATAACCTCGGCGCTTCGCTGTACGCTAATTGTACAATATCGATAGCCACAACACGGTAAAACGTGCCGTGGTAAAACATAAAATGTGTATTTCTTGTGTTTATCTCGCTATAAATCCATTATTAATAACAACGGGAGTATACTAAAACGTATATTTTTTGAAAGAGGAATTAATAAGCAACAAGATAACGTATAAACCAATAAAATCGGATGAATAGTTTTTGCATAAGATTGAATTTACTACAGTAAGGGTCAAATACTCGATTCATCTCCTATCAATATACACTCCGTGATACAACTGGTAGTTTTAACACACACATATAGGTTTCATTTAATTAAAAAGTACAGCAAGCTAAAAAGTGATGTTGTTTGTTGTACAACAACAATTGGTTATGTGTAACCTATTCAAAAAATAATTTCGTTCAAGATAATTCAATGTAATTCTATAAACGTCAAACACACTTCGTGTGTTGTGTATGTTTATTTTTAAAAATGTACATAAGTGGTTTAAAAGCACAATTTTTACACATTTAAGAGGTAATCGCTCACACTTATGTCTAATTAATGATAATTTTATGCATTAGCAAAGATTTAACGAGAAAAACTGAAGTTTAAGTTGAACTCAATTTGCTATAGGAAAACGACGGTAGCCGTTTAGACGTAAGCGGGGTAGCTTACGTCTAATTATTTGGACTAACCATGGACCAGCGTTGTTTGTACCGAGGAATAATCCCGATTAGTGACTTTTCTAAACTCGTGGGAATTCCGGGATCAGTCTATTCTGTAAGCCAACATTTCCATGGATTATTTATAACTAAGGGGGGTAATTGTTCAAACCCATAAATATCCATTCGACGGTTACTTTCCTTGGAATAAATTAATTATTGAAGACGTAACTATTAAATTTAATTAACATCTCGAGTCGTAGAAGTTGAAGCCATACTTGTTACCGACAAATATGAAAACAACAACAAAATCTGACCGAATGTAGCAGAGATGTAAGCCTTCAGTTCGTTTTTTTTACATTTGACTTTTGAAATAAAATGAACGCCGTAGGAAAAGTGTCTTCTCAAATCCAGTTACAAAATTCCCAATTAATGATGTTTCTTTTCGTTGTATGGAAATAGTGGCTTTATTGAATAAAAATATCTATAAAGGTCGTTATTGCTATCCCTTTTTGTATTTTGCTTTTAAATGTTTTCTGAGTGTGTCTTTTCGGCGTTAGCTGTATACGCCAGCTTTTCACCTTAGCCTGACCTTTGTTAGCGTCCAATAGAATTCAAATAAAACTTCCCGCGGCCAAGTACAGATGAATACACTTCATTGACTGCATTGGCTGATTTGAGAATACGACCAGAACATTGGAAACATGTCCGCGTCTTTGTAACACTGTTTTACTGCGTGTTCAGCATAAAACAATTTTATATCTAATGAAAAGGCTTAATAGATAGAACAGTTTTACACTCAATCTCGACATCAATACAGTTTTTGCGTCCACCTTTTATTTTCAGAAGATTTTCAGCGCAAGAACTATTGCACTTAAAGGCTATGTTTTCATATTTAGTACTAACTTCCATATTCCTGTCAACATGTTAACATGTTGAAGTATAGAGAGCAGTGGAAGCGAAGACTCACTTTAATGCATTGCATTTCAACTCGCGAGGTATATCGGGTCAATTTGCGGCCACTGTGTGTGAATGTCAGAGTTTACATACAGGTCATCGCTGCGTCTCTACCCTATGTGCTGATCGGAGTTCGCGGCCAGGAAAATAATCATTACATAATAAAGACGCTATAGCGTGAACTAGGTGAAAGGAATTTTCTTTAGACCAGACAGATGTTAAATGAAGATATCCAGCGATGGATATGGTATGTCAATAATAGATTCTTAATGTGTTTTACAACAATACCATGATAAATATTATTTTTAATTAATTTAACAAGAATTATTCCATCATATTGACTAATGAATTAAGCATGAGCGCAATGATTCTCGATACTGTTAATAATCGAATCAAATAGCAACGTCAGACAAACCACTAAAACAGGTTTGTTCGAAGAACGCGCGTATAAATATTTAAAATATGTACGGATACTTCGCGTGTGGCTGATTGACTCATATGTTTTAATTTCACTTTCATTCTTCTTTTGGTTTTCTGTTTTGTATCTATAATTTTATGACCAGCAATATGTAATAATGTAAAATAAGCCGCGAAAACTCCGCGTATCATCCCGTACTGCGTTTGCTGCAGCTAAGAACTGCACAGAAAAAGACATTCGCTATCTTTGATCTCATTCATTGAAGTCTTTACCTTTCATTAACTGCAACCACAATCAACGCCGTATATCTTTTTTTAAAGATATTTCTTGTTTTCAAGTTTATCAAATAATACTTTAACATTAATATTCAATCCTCCTTATTCTGTAGAAAGAAGCCTTCATTTTCAATTTGACAAGTAGGTCTTTTTGTAAGCCCCGATAGTTTTTTCCAAGTAATATGTAATATTTTTACTAGTTTTTTTTAACTTATTAAGAACTCAACGGATTTAACTTTTGAGAACAAATCAAATCAAAATTTATTTATTGCCGGTAAGAGAAAAACATGTATATAACATAAGCTATGTATAGCTTTTGACCGACCTATAAACAAACAGTAGCAAATTTCAACACATCATAAATACATGGTATACATAAGAAATATTATAATAATAAAACACACTTAAAGCAAAACTAAAGCATTACTCCTATAGCACATTATTAAAATCTAAGCAGAAATATAAATCAGTACTATACATTCACAATTAAAAGCTGTGTAAAAGATTGCTGATCTTGACCCAAGGAAGAGACCTAACCTACCATAAAAAGAAAAGGTGTAAAAATGGAGAAAAATATTGGTTAAAGCGAGATTATACGATTTTGTCAAATATTTATTCATTTATATCACGGAGCGTATATTATCTAGAGTCCGTGTTTATATTAAATATGTAAAAAAAACTTATTAAACATATATTTCAATATAAATTAAAGTAAAAGTTAAGAAGAACATGAGTCGAAAATGCGAAATAAGCCAAATATTTAATTCTGAAATCGAAAATGTCTGTACAGTCGAATTCGCCAGTATGTATATCATGCATGTACGATGTGAATCTAAATTAGTTTAACGGTTCATTTAAAATTCATGCAGCGATATTTATTCATACGACACACGAACACTAACTAGAAAGACGAATGCTTCGGTTATTGTATGAAAATATGTACGAAATATCTTCTCGACTCGGGGAGCTAATTTGTCTTTGCTGCATTTTATGAAATTCGTCTTCAATGTATAATTGTTCTTGCCTATTTGTTTTATTGTAACATATTGTATCAATATATTACAATGTAACACATATAAAAATCGTATAATCTCGCTTCAAAGCTTCTTTGAATAGGAATATTTGTTGGGGATGAAGCTCACACCGTGTATCATGGGTAAAACAATGTTCAAGATGATAAAAGTCAGGTAATGCAAATATCCTATAATCAAGTAGATGTATAAGTCTGAATGGAAAATTCAAATAGGCTGTAATCTCACATATTTTTTGGTGTAGAGCTAAGTCTTTATTTTGTAACATAAATAAAATCTACCGGGTATGAAATGAATTTCTGAAAATTACAAGCAAACTTTCAGTTTAATAATTCTAAATGCTAGATACATGAAAACTGATAAAACATTCGACGATTGATAAGAGAATGATTTCTGTAAACCGCGTAAACGGGTTTTAACATGTGCTATCTATGAAAATATTTGACAAAGAATTAATGGGAGTTGGCTGAGTATATAAGACCAGTAAAATCCACGTTCCTTTTTTTACTGTAGCATAGTTTGGTCATACATATTCTTACTGGAACGAATGTAGTGTAATAACTTCATTAAAATTATGTAACATACATTAATACATATGTACACTAACATATCTTTTGAAATATATTTTGTTTCGTTATATACCGGTTGTACTGATAGCCATACGAATGCATGTAATGGGGTATAATATAATATTAATAATATGCATTTTTCTCTGCAATTTAACATTTCCTTTATAGTCCCCGAAGATGAAATAGAACATTACAGCTTGAAATGTTAGTGTGCGTTTGCATAAAATTTCTCTAGCACCTAATCGTTTGCATTTTTATTTGCTCTTTTACCATATATGTGTCTTGTTCTGATAAAACGGGGCATAATGCATGTGCGTAAAGTGTCGTCCCAGATTAGCCTGTGCAGTCCGCACTAATCAGGGACTACTCTTTCCGCTTTTATGGTATTTTTAGTTTCAAGGAAGTCCCTCCTTACCAAAAATCAAGTTAAGGCGGAAAGTGTCGTCCCTGATTAGCCTGTGCGGACCGCACAGGCTAAACTGGGACGACACTTTACGCACATGCATTATGCACAGTTTTCTCAGAACGCGACTCCTATATAATCGCAAAAAATAACAAGTAAGTGTAATGTGTAAAGTGTCTTATCAAGGTAATTCACACAAACGGCTAGAAGAATATAAGTAATACGTAAGATGCTGGAAGATCACACGCGTATGTCACCATACTCGACCATATCCTCCAGAAGACATTCAACGGATATATTTGCCCCAATACCTAAATAAAGACACGTGCAGGCAAACACACTGCGTGATTTATTTACAATCAGCATTTTAAAGAAGAGTTAATATATAGTTAAATGCATAAGTAAGGTTCATTGTGCAGATCTGTTGAAGAGTTGTTTTCTTCGGTTCGCCTAAATGTAATAACACGAGGGAGATGATGGCTCTCACTGATATACAAGAATCGTCCATTGCTGCATCTCGCCTGAAAGAACGAAACAAGAATACACTGATAAAGATGATACAAAAAACTTATAGTAAATACTACTGCAGAGATTAATGGTACCGGTATTTATAAAACCGTTAAGTCATGCATCTCACTGTGTCGTGCGTATCCGCATAAAAAATACGAAAAACAATATAACGTATTGAAATTGTTTACGAAATAGGAAATACAAAGATTTAGGCATTACATTTACAGAAGATCCATACTTTCCCATCATCACCCATCACATAAATACAAATCACTTGTTTTTGTTATTTTTTTATTATTGTTAGAATATAACAATCAGTATCAGCGAACATGCACGTTTAACCAGTTACGAGCAAAGAGTATCAAAAACGATCAGCTGTTCGTGTAAGAATTCGTCATTATCGCATGGGATCAGGGACCTATATGTTTTTAAAGGCCTTTTTTAACAGTACCAATATGTGATGTAACATTTTATTGGTCATTTGAACTAATTCTGTGTGTCTAAGGCTCGATTAGTCTTTGTCGGATCGGGTACTACCTAAATGTACCACGGGTACTCTTCAGTATACTTAAATGTACCCCGGGTACGAAAAATATACTGACACGTACCCGGCCGATTAAGACTGTTCCCATGTTTTATTCCCGCCCAAAATCCTATGTCGTAAAACGCGCTACGGAATAGAAAACACAATTCTCTTTGAACAAAATTGTCTCAACCTGTTTTTTAGTAGGAGTTTTGATAATTAAAAGGCCATTTTACAGAATATTGACATAAATATGAACATAATTAATTTGAAAAGAAAAAGCCGTAAACGACCACTTTAGCATTAGAATGCCCAGTATCTTTTCCGTACTCGGGGTACATTTAAGTATACTTACGAGTACCCGGGGTACATTTAAGAAGGATCCCGAGCCGACAATGACCAATCGAGCGTTACTAAGGAACTTCATACTTGCGTATACAATTAAATAAACAAGCAAATTCGTTGAATTGATATCCCCCGCCAGTATGCTTCTGGATACAAAAGTGTTATATTTGACATTCAAAAAAGCATTTCTCCGTTATTAACAGATGGTGTACAATGACATTTGGCGTGCATCATCATCTTATCCATACATATACTCATACCAAGTTTCAATGAAATCCGCCAAAGCACTTCCAAGATATGGCTCCGGACGGACGGACGGAAAGACGGACGGACGGACAACGCCAAAACAATATCCCTCCGCCTATAGCGGGGGATAATAATGTACTGCTCCTTTTATATGCTTCCAGCCAACATAAATGTAGACACAGGGCAAGGCATACAATAACATTGAGCGAAATATTCCACTCGTTCATATTTGAACGATAGCCATTTGATTGCTACGGCCATGACCATTTCTACTTAAACCTTCTTGATTACGAATAGCCCAATACTGTAATAGGATATAACATGACTTCCTTAATAGCTGCAACGCAGCTGTCAAAATCAGTGTTCACTATAACGCGAATTTCACAATATCACGCCATTACAAAAGAGATGCATATATTGTCAGCCCCACCTTATATATGCATATCATATGTGCCCACAGAATACCGGATGGAGATACGAGTGGTAGCGCCGTGGCGGGTGGCTGTGTACGGTAGTCACGTGCAGCGCGTGAGTATCCGGGTCACGTGCCGTGTGACCGCAGTTCTCGCATACATACAACTTCGCTCTGCGTTCCTGTGAAAAGTGTACTGAGTATTCTATGTATGATATCGCACAATTATAACAGAACTTAGGACTACAAACTCACCAGCAATTATAGTAAAACAAAACTATAGTTTTATAATGTTTAATCAAACGATTATAAATGTTATTTGCATTCGTTTCCCTTACAGTAATTTCTGTTGCATAATAACTCTGCAATAATTCTCTTGTTCGCGTCTTTTTTTGGCATTTAACGTAGCTACATAGCTTAAGGATTTAGCACGGGTCGTTTTGGTTCCAAAGCAGACACTACCGCGTCGCTTTTAAAGATAGCTAACGTAGCAATGCAGTTTAAGTGCTCCGTATACAACTCCCTACCACTGTGGTACCTTGTAGGCGTACTGCTGGTTGTTCCGGTGCACTTTCCGGCAGTGAGCCTCCAGGGAGCAGCGCTGTGTGAACGCCTTCCCGCAGTCCGAGCACCGGAACGGCTTCACGCCTGAAACATGGGTATGGTTATAAGATATAACTAGTATATGGATATCGGTGTGTAAGATTTGTCAATATCAACATGAAGCTTCAGATAACTAATCTTTTTTACTAAACCATTAAATTGTTAAATGGTAATTTAATTGAAAAGTTTTGTTTCTTGTATTGCCATATAATTTGAACTGAGATGCTATGATGTTAATTTTAATCTACATATAATATTTTCTGAATAACTCTTATTGGAACTCCTTTAGCCTTCGACCGCTAAGTCCCCACCCCAATTCTTAGCATCGACAGTTCCAAGGCGGTGACCCCGTTTTTTTTTTAATGTATGTTTGTTTTTTCCAATTTTTTTGTTTCACATTCTTTCAAGCTGTGTCGCACTGTTTGTCAATTGGTTTCTTGTCATAAATAAAGGACCACAAATTACCGGTAGGTGTCCCTTGTGGTGCAGCTGAAATTTTACTTTGTTGAGATTTTCATTAAATTTAAAATAAACGGCTAAATAGTAGTACGGCACAGAGAAATCAATCGACTGTCATGATCCTTCTTTTACGTTATTTCTCTACTCCAAAACATGTGCTCACCAAATGCCTTTATGACGAAACGATGCCAAAATGCGATATTCCACCATACGTCATCTCTCTTGCATATTTGCCCACAAAATAAACATGTACAATGTACACGATTTGCGAAATTCATATCATATTGGCTTTGATATCGACACGGGGCGTCAATGCCCTTCCACGAGCATAGGACGAAGTTCGCGAAACGGCAATTGCTTAAAAAGACATCGAAGACTTTCTCTCCAAATAATACTGTCATTGAAATCCAGCTCTTGACCCGCGAATTGAAGCCATTGACCAGCGCCACTGGAAACCAGTAATCGACAAGTAGAAACCAGTAACTGATCAGTGGCAACCAACTACTACAAAATGAAAATCAGCCCCAAGAAAACCAACCCTTGCCCAACGAAAACCAGCCATTTACCAGTGGAACCAAGCCAATGATCAGTTGGGAACCAGTTATTTGCCATTTGAAATCATGAACAATGTTCGTTTCCGCAAAATAACTTAAAGATTTGAAAAAAATGACACTGATTTCATACCTGTATGCGTCCGTGTGTGTCTCTTGAGGTCAAAGGTGTCGTTGAATCCCTTGCCACAAAACGTGCATAAGTAGCGCTTCACGTCCGAGTGACACTTCACGTGACGGTTAAGCAGACGCGCGCACTGGAAACGCTTGCTGCAAACACGGCACATGTACAGGGTCCCATCCGTCGTGCTTCTATCTGCTGGAAGATAAGAAAGATAAGAACCCATACACACAAGCATTTGAAATTCAAGACAAGCATGTATAATCATGTAAACGACATACCCGGTATGCACTAGGCGAATGTTTTAATTTCTTTAAAATCGGTTTTGATAAAAAAAAATGCATATTGTTAGAATTTATGTCACAGTTATTTAATTCAACAACATAAGAGCAGGTACCCGTGTGTCCATAGAGTACTGCTCCAGATTGATCAGTGAGCAATGGGTTCTTGATCCCGAAGCCGCCATTTACGACCTCGACGTTCTTAAACATATACTGAAAAATAACCACTGTAAATTGCACGGTTTTATAATATCGATGGCAGTCGCAAATTATTGTATCGAAGACATTCTTTTAACTTTGAACATTATGTTGTGTTAATTAATACCTGACATTGTTCAAATGTTTGGGGAAGTGTTTCCGGTTTTATCTCCTTTCTCGGAGCACAGTTGTTCTCCTTTATGAACAGACGAGCGAGATTTGTTCGGGGCATCTCTGAAATCGGCTTTTGAGTATGGGTTTCTAGACACTGAGTGCGAATGATGGGGTCCGCTTCGTTGGATTTGTTCCTGCGCGAATAGGATCGGCATTTCCGGCGGTCAGTCACATTCATGTGTTGGTTGGGAACAGTCACGTGTGTGATGCACATGTCGTCATTATTAACGAACGCTTGTTGATCTTGTAGGGCTTTAAAGCACGAGATATTTTCTGACGCTGCCTGCGTTGTGGCCGTGGCTTCGACTTCGGTCGTGTTGCCGTTAGAAATCGCATAGGTTAAATGATCTGAATAAACCGCCGTTGTCAAGTTGTCACTTGCATCGCAGCGTGCTTTTATTTCCATTAGGTAACTGAACTCTGTCCGAAATGAAATAATAAATGTGTGTTAATAAATGATTTCTTTTTACATTGACAGACTTAAGTTATAGTGAATGTTGTTCTGTTCATGGTAATCGCAATACATTTTCTAAAAAGGATTCTTAAGAACACGTATAAAACTAACATACCCTGACCACTTGTAGAGACGTCGTCGTAACGCGGCCCGCTGCGGCGTCGGTCGTAATTTCGACCAACTAAAAATGATTTCGGCATGTCTCCGTCTTCTTAGGACACGCACTATGACGTTACCGTCTGTGTAGCAGAATCACATATATCCGAATAACTATGAAGATTTCAGTAATTTCAACAGCGCGATCGCCGATTTTTAAATGAAATTATTGTAAAGAAAAATCACCTCCGTTATTTTACAGGAGGCTGTACAATTGTACAACCTGGCTCACATTACCTGCTTTGGTTCGTTTTGTTCATTTAAAGTTGCACCATTCAAATGTTTTTGTTCCGCATTACGGTGTTTATACTTTGCCATGTACATCAGGAAACTGGACTTGTTGATTATTTCCTTCATCTCTACTATAACGGCATATTTAGGATGTTAATTTCCATCTGCAAATTATTTAATTATTTATGTATGTATTGCAAACTTGAGGAAATTTGAAATACACGTAATAAAAATAAAACTTGACCCGATGAATGAAGAGTTGCCTGCAAGTCAGTCTGTAATATTTCGCATGTTCTACCTAACTGAAAGCAACTCAATATCAAAACTCACCATAAACTTAGGTGTATTATATTTGTATCAAGGTTGTTGGAAAACCGCTATACAAGAAAAATGGATGAAAGACAACCGCATCTATACATGTTGCAGTGATCATTGTTTAATAGGCGGTTAACAGTCATGGTACGACGTAAAATAACGATTTAATGTAGCCCCCTTGAACACATACAAATAAGAAAGATGTAAACATATAAGAAAGGGCTGTTACATGGACACTGTTATTTTTATGGTGCTGAACATGAAAACCGACACCAGTGCAATTTTACATTTTTAATTTAATTATGCGTATACCCGGTAATTAATGTACTAAGCCCGATACAATAATGTGAGCGTTTTATATACCCTTTTGGCCACCATTTGGCTACCAGATTTTGAGAGTCTTTTTAAAAAAACAAGATGTTTATCCACGCTATTAACACATTAAAAGAACGGACATTACCGATACATCTGTTATATGCATTGTTGTATTGTAAGGTAAATACTAGTATATATATTAACTTATACTTTAAGTATATATTGAACACGCACGATGCGATTATAATTGCCGCATTCCGACGGGATGTGTCGCGTGACGGGTACGGTAACGTGATCGTCCCGGGGTTATCAATCGCATCGCCGGCCGCTGTCCCATTGTACGCCTTACAAAGCGCGCGCATGCCGGCCGGCAACATTGTCGCCGAGTGATTGTCACCGATTGATTGTTGGTTGAGAAAACAGTCGTTATCATTGATGGAGGAGCGTGAGCGGAATGTGCTGCCAATTGTCGCTGACTAGATACCATCTACAGTCCACCGGAGCTTTCAAAAGGTAGCAAAATAATCGCCTCTATACAACTACCTAGTTACAAAGAAGAATACAGTGGTAACAAACGATACAGTTTAAAGATGCAGGTATAACAGTTTTGTATTTTAAACTTTTCGCCCCCAAATACGTCTTATCATCGAAATGCTGTGAACAACATGCAAAGATGGCCGACTAAAGTGTTGTTTTTTTAAAAGTGTGTCTAAAAACAGGAATGCTTTCAAATCATTAGCTTGTATTGTCCGATCATTGAACATCCACATATAAATAGGAAATAATTCGTGGATAGTTACACCATTTTTGGGTGACCATGCCCTTTTTAAGTAAGAGATGTTAATGGAAACAAACAAGCATACGTTCGCATAACGAAGTTGTCGGGAGGGGGAATGGATTACTAGTATTGGTTTTAGGTTGTCTGTCTGGCGTCGTCGGTATCGTCGTCGGGTTAACTTGCCTGATCCTTATCTCGACATCTAAAAGAAGTATAAACTGTATACATCATAGGCAGTTAAATCCCATTGAAATGAGGTGCAAAGCACACTAGCCATACCTCCTTTAAAATTATTTGAGTTATTGCCCTTTATTACTTGTGTACGCACATTTGGTCAGGAACATATCTTCCAAACTAAGAGAGCCATCAACTTCAAACTTAATAGGTGGGTAGATCTTATTGAGGGGATGTGCATTGCGCAAAAAAAACACAAAACTCTTGCCACCCTCGATTCCTCCTTCGTTAATTGTTGAACTTTGTTCGGACATAATTAGTATCTTAACAATAAAAAAAGATTTCAAATTAAACTTAATTGGAAGGTAGAACTCATTTAGGGGAACTCTTGCTGCCCCATTGTTAAAAACTATTACACGTTGTTAATGTTTGTGCTTAAATTTTGTCCAGTAGTGAGAGCATATCTCAAAATTACGAGTACTTCATAGATAAGTATATCTCATTGAGTGAGTGTGCATTGCACAAAATCCTAAACTCTTGGTCCCCTTCTTTAAGAATTATTGACATCGGTTGTTTTGCATTTAATATTTATCCCGAGCATATATTTTTAAAAACTTTAATAAGTTTCACCTTGAAATTTAATGATTAAGTAAACCTCGTTGATGAGATTCGAAGTGCACATGAAACAAATTTTTAATAAGGCATATTTTACAAATAATAATAGGTATCAACTAGACTGTTCATAGGTAGATCTCAAAACTGGAAGTGCAGTCCACATGAGCCATAACATGAGTTTTCACCATTTAACAGCAGTTGTCCTTGTGAATGTCCTTTTTGAAATTGAGTCCAGGGCATAATATATCTACTGTAATATGAGTAGGTGTCTGCGAAGCTTGCATTGTTGGTAAATCAGTTCTTAAAAACTGTACTGCCTATGACCACAAATAAAGCGGCATGCGGGGTGAGGCATTTTACGCACTGCGGTGTAGATGCTTTATTAGAGTCGCGTTCTGAGAAAGTGGTGTATAATGCATGTGCGTAGTGTCGTCCCAGATTAGCCTGTGAAGTCTGCACAAGCTAATCAGGGACGACACTTTCCGCCTATATTGGATATTTGCAAAGAAGAGACTTCATTCTAACGAAAATTGTCATAAAAGCGGAAAGTGTCGTCCCTGATTAGCCTGTGCGGACTGCACATGCTAATCTGGGACGACATTTTACGCACATGCATTATGCCCAATTTTCTCAGAACACGACTCATTATAAGAATGACAGTAATTTTGTTATCGATGTGCATACTTAGCGCGCCACGTAAAAAAACCCCAATTGATCACTACTTACTTACCAGAAATACGGATGAATAATGACTGATTCATTCTCTCAAAAAGGTTTTACTACAATGTACGTGATGACCTTCACAATGACCATCCGATGTTATGTATATTGGCTATCGGTTATTTAATGTTTTGCAGAAATACCATATGTATATCGAAAGAGCTTGATGACAGAGTTCAAATGTTGGACATGCATTTATTAAATTCATATTTTTTATGAAGCAGTATCAAATGTATTGTTATGAAACACTATAAAATGAATGTGTTCTTTATACTTGTCAGATTCACCAAATTTTTCAATTGTTAGCATCTTCGCGCGAGATTTATAGAAACAAAAAATACACACATATATTTCCCAAAACAAAAAGGCTTGGAAGTTAAATGAAGCACGACCGCGTCTCGCTAGTAAATGAGGGGTACGATTCCACATTAACCGTTTAATAAACTCAGAAAAAAACACGTTTATTTTACATGAAAATCAAGAGGCGCAAGCGGCTATAAGGATCGGCTGAAAATAACAGCATCACTTGCGCCGCAATTCGGGGTGTCGTTGAAACGAGCGACAAACACGGGTTAAGACGATAGCACCTTTATTTGGACAACATAAGTGCCAAACATGTCATCTAAAGTAGAAAAAATAAAAATGTGGCAAGCAATTATAAGACTCATAACAAAAGAAACACGAAATAAGTAAAAATTAAACAATAATACTGCAAATAGGGACAGAAAGGTGAACAAATCCTGAGTTAAACAACAACGAAACAACGCAGAAAGAAACAAAAAAATGACACTTTTAAAGGTACTTTCCGGCCTAACAAACAGTAAAACGAAGACAGTCAACGAACCTTATTGTAAACGAAAGATAACAAAACGCCGTTGCTACTGTTATCTAAAAAACGCTCATTGAGAGAGCAATGCTGAGCAATAATTGATGACTTATTTAATGAAAAGTACATCATTTCTTGAACATTAAATTTTACATGAAAACACAACACAATTATAAATCGGATTTCAAAAAATGTGATGGATGCAATGCGTCTAACTTGGCCTAAACCCTTAATAATCGTACACAATCGTTGTCGACACAAACAAATATTCATGTACAGAACTATACAGAACTATATCACAGTCATTAGAGGACAGATAATTGACTAAAACTATGTACAGCAATATAGTGAATATACATTGTCAATACAGATGTCTGCAGACGACTTTCACCAACAGTTCGGGCGGACGATCTGTCCTAGCGGTAGACGCATCCCCAGTGGAGGGTTGGACTTCGTCGGCGTCTGCTTGCCAGTGTTTGGATGCAGATCGTACAGGGTGTTTTGTGTCAAAGAGCCCAGAGGGCGCTTCTTAACGTGCGGCATGAACGCGACCTTACCCGGTGGTTCCGCCTGACTCTCATTCTCACACGCGCCTCGTTCAAAAGAGAGAGGCGTTTCATCATTCCGTGCCTTTTTGACAGGTGAACACTTGGGCGAAGTCGTGTCTGGACGCTTGTTCGCCACTCTGATGTCGCAATAGCGGATGTTCTGACTCAAGGATGGTGGTGAAAAGCGTGCCGATTGTTCTATGCGCTCCTGTGGAACGACCTGAACCTCGGGTTTGTTTGATCCGATATTGGCCGGTGCCGATACAGGCGCTTGTATTTTATTTACTTTTACACAAGCTGTCGGGGTTTCTAACTGCAAACTACGACTAATAGAATTGCTGTAGGCCAACGGATCCCGAGCACGCGCTGTCGACGCCTCTTCCGTCTTGGCATTCGTGTCCGAATCACCCGAGGAGCGTTCTTGTTCCCTTTGGTCCGCACCCTCTATACCGTCAGATCTGAATTTGAACTGCCGCTTGTCGTGACACCTTGCTAGCGCGGGACAGAACGGGTGGTTTTGTTGCAAATGAACGAAGTGGTTCTCCGGATCCGACGTTGAATGCCCGCAGTCTTCACAGACATACACCTGAAAAACAAGCAGGTGTCATAGAGTTTTAACAGCTGCGTATTTTATTGTTTGTGTTAAACATGCGTTTTTTTAACACGTACCATGCATACGATATAATATTAAACTGTGAAAAACTATTTCCGAATAACGAAGTCGGTATTTTTTAAAGCATTTAATTGACATAACCTCGCGATCTTCTAAACAACCAACGCTTTAGGGTTTCATCAGAGTCAACAGTGTAAAATACCAAGCATTGGCATAATTCTCTCCAACTCTTTGGGTAATGAAATAAGATCGCCAAAGTATCCCCAGAAGATTTGTCAACTGACTGCTATTATATCGAATACCACATCAGCAAAAACTATGACGTAAACTCACCTTGGTCCTTCTCTGTTTGTATCCGTAAGGCAGATCTGCGCCATGCACCTTGCGTGTGTGCGACTCCAGGGAGCAGCGCTGTGTGAACGACTTATCACAGGACGGACACTTGTACGGCTTCACACCTGTGGTGGATATAGAGCGAGGTTTGACATACAGCGAGATTGGATAAAGAGCGATGATGGACATAAAGCGATTATGGATATATAGCGAGGACGGACATAAAGCGATTGTGGGTAAAGAGCGATGATGGACATAAAGCGATTGTGGATATACATAGCGATGATTGACATAAAGCGATTGTGGATAAAGAGCGATGATGGACGTGTAGCGATTGTAGATGAAGCGATGATTGACATATAGCGTTTGTGGATATAGAGCGAGGATAGACATAGAGATTGCGGATATAGAGCAAGGATGGGCATATAGCCATTGTGCATATGGAGCGAGAATGGATATATAGTGAGGTTAAAATATACAGCGAAAATTTATAAAAAGCGACGATCTGAAATAATATGTATTAAGTGACCAAAAACGAACATAATAATCATCAATGTTTTGAAAATGATTACTTTTACCCTTTTTCAAAGATGCATATAAGATACGATTTAAAGTAGGTATTTGAGGCAATCAGGATCAGTTCTTTGCTAAATTCTTTTGTTCAATTAAGACATTTGAAACTATGGTCTAAATTGGAATACACCGTTATGCGAATTATTCTCCGAAAAATGAAACACGAATATTCGAATATTGTTCAGGTATTCCTTCCCGTCCCTATCCTTCTTTTCAAGATGCATGTCAGATACGATTAATATGTGTATTTGTGGCAATCAAGATCGCATTGTCTCGGAGGTTCGAACATTTGAATCTAAGGTTTAACAAGAGCACCGCATAACGGGTGCCACGCTCGGCTACGGGTGCAGTTTTGACCTTTGACCTTGACCTTTGACCTAGTGACCCAAAAATGGGTGTGGCGTGTAGAACTCATCAAGGTGCATCTACATATGAAGTTTCAAAGTTGTAGGTGGAAGCAATTTGATTTTAGAGCCAATGTTCAAAACCTTAACAAAATGTTCAGGTTTTAGCACGACGCGGGCGGCGGACGACACGACGAGCTAGCTATGACAATACCTCGGGTTTTCTCTGAAAACGCAGAGCTAAAAATCAAATCATCATATATACATTTATTTGAACAATAAAAAACTAATATTCAAAAACCATTCAAGTATTCAAATTCCTATAAAGTAATATACTACAATTTCATAGTATATGTTAGTTTACACGATATTGATAAATAAACGATATTTATAAAACAAACGACTGGTAACCCATTCCCGCGCTCACCTGTGTGGATCCTTGTGTGTCGCTTGAGGTCAAATGTATCATTGAATCCCTTGCCACAAAACGTGCACAAGTAGCGCTTCACGTCCGAGTGACACTTCAGATGACGGTTCAGCAGGCGTTGTAGGCTGAACTCCTTCGAGCAGAACTTGCAGACGAACTTGGAGTTGTCTGCCGAAACTTAAGTATATACGAAATTTCATTGAATGAGCGGTATAACAAGTGATTATATCACTTGATTTTTTTTGTAAGGAAATATCTGGCAATGTTTGTTTATTTTTATAAGATTTATGCAACGAATAGATAGTGTATTAATGATTAAATCTAAACTTACGTTTTTCTTTATGGCAAATGAACTGCAGGTTTATTTATCAATGTTTAATATGAGTGAGTACAATTTCGTTTTGAAATTAACTATGTATGTATGTGTTTGCTTTTTTCTTGATGTTTCAAAAGTGATTGTTATTTTGTTATTACTGTAATTAGGCTGACCCTGATGACAATCAGTATTTTAATAATATTTATGTATAATTATTATGTACCGGTACTTATTTTTATTAGCAGGATTATTCTTTTTGCTACATGTTATTACTTCTATGTTTAAAATCTATGAAAGTCAACAAAGTTATACATGTGCATGTATATACTTTGTCTTGATAACTACATATCTTATATGCAAACTTCGTAAAATTAAGCTATTATTACTACTATAATTAATATTTTATGGATGTCAACTCAAAGCAGAGTACTCACGTGACTCGTCCGGGAAGTCCTGCGCCTTGGGAGCACTAAAGGACGGGTTCTTGATGCCGTAGCCTCCGTTGATCACCTCCACTCCCGGCAGGGCGCTCTGATCCTACACGATAATGTTAAAAGTGTTGCAGGACGGGCTTGTAGTAAATAACGATGAATTTACCTTAAGATTTACCTGTGGATTGTTTAAAGTAAATTAAACACAAATACCGCCGATTTGAGATATAGTCAAATTGAAACATTGCGATCACCGTCTGCAAAACACATCATTACATCTAATGCATAGGAATTCTTTAAAATGTCTTAAATTAAAGCACTGTGCAAAAAATTAAAATCGCGTCAATACCGCAACCAAGAGAGTTATATTCATAACAGGAAGCATTGATTGGGTTGATATTAAGAATTTATTAATTTTATTTTATCTGTTACTTTTAATCGGCTCATTTTTACAAACATTCAAATCACCTTTATCAGATTTAGGAGAGGCGCCACCGGAAGGTTGGCGGGCGGCGCTGGTGGAAGGCTGTTGACGCTGGACAGTTTTTGGAGACCGGAAGTGCTGAATGCGCCTGCGCTTATGGGTGTGATCTGGTCCACGCATAAGTCAGGTTTGTCATGAAGTCTGTGCGCCGAATTGTTAGGTCGGTCCACCGCAGCTTCATTGGGGATCCAGTACTTCGGCAACGCGTGTTCCATTCTGAACGTCTGGAGAGGCAGTGAGTGGTAGTATAGCGGATGCTTGAACGCGTAGTCCGTAAGACAATGCGCGTCTGACCGGTAAAACTCCGGTCTCGGTTTAAAATATTCCATTCCCGAGTAAGGGAAGCGTTTTGGTGGCGGTGACTTAGTTCTTGTAGGAGCCGTGGTAGTCGAAAAATTGTCCCCTCGACATCCATTTACTAGACTCCTGGTGGACTCATGCGTCCCATTCTGGCTTGTATAAGCTTGGATCATCGACTTGGATTTCGGGCAAACAGTGGACGGGGCAGTCGTTGAGCGATCACTGATTGTTGAGGCAATGGTATGTTTGTCAGCCTCGGTGTCAACAATAGACCGCTGTGGAAGTTCAGAACATTCATTTTTTGTGGACGGTAAACTGAGTCGAGAAGTTCCACCCTTCGATATTTCTGACGTTTCCTCACTCTTGCTTTTCATGTGTTTAACCTTATTAGAGCATCCATTATCTGGCTCAAGTCTGGCGTTGTAAGAAGAATTGTTCTTAAAGGCTTCACTTTTATGATTGGCAAATGTTGCAAAGGACGGTAAACTGGGTGCGAAATCGTCTTGGCGGATATTTCTGGACGTCATGATGGCATGGTGCTTAGCCCAGGTTTCCTTCAGAATCTCTATTTGTACAGGGGGTGTCTGCTCGGTCAGTCTGCGGGTGGAGTCCCAGCGTCGGGGGACAGGATGTGCCGACCCCGGGGCGGCGTTCGTTACTGGTGGACAGCTGTTGGACCGCTGTCGGTCGCTCTCTACCTTGCTGATACTCACAGCGGAATGATGCCCACCATTTTCGGTGCCGATTGTAATGGTGTTTTTGTAACTGTGTTTTAATGGCAGTCTTAGACTATGCTCTCTAGAGCTATGAGATCCTTGAAACACTACATTTGGCCTCTGTGCTTGCATATTGCCACTAATGGATGTTTCCGTGTTATCTAAGACGTAGTTATTGGTTCCCATCAATGATGTCCACGTTCTACTGCTGTCACTAGGACAATTGTTTACTACCGGAGACGTCAGCAACTTCTGAGAGATGCGTGTTTCAGATTGAGACGAGGCTGGTGAGATACATGGCGAATTTTTGGGCGTCGATGACCGGAGCGGTTCGAGAGATGTCAGAACTAGCTTCGGTGGTAAACGAGTATCAGATAGTACGTATGTAGGTCTGGTCTCCGCTTTAAGTCCGTGTACTGAGGTGCACGGCACACTGGTCTGCGTATATGAGAGCGATTCTGACTTGCTTCTTTTTTCGATATGCCAGTCACCCAGTCCAGTTCCGTAATTCGCTCTTACCAAAATCGGCGAAATAAAAGTCTGGTTGGTAGAGGTATCACTGTCGCATTTGTTATCATCCAGATCATACGGTCTGAACAGTTTCGGCTTGCTGCTAACAGGCGTCGTGTTCTCCTTTCCCGTCCTCCTAGGCGGCGTCACTGCGTCATAGTCCGTGCTCACCAGCGTCGTCAGCGCCTTCTTCAGCAGTGCCCGGGTGCTTTCGCTGCCGGAAGCGCCAACCGCCTCCGATGCCTCTCTCGTGTAGTCATCCTGTCGCGTTGTTCCGTTCGGTCGTATGTTGGTACGCGAAGATGATTCCCCGAGCACCGGGACTGCTGATGTTGATGGAGGTGTGGAATCCATTGCCTGATTATTCCTCACACATTGAGCGTCTCTTGATATGACCCTACCTTAAAATATAAACAAATTACCGGTATGCATGTTGATTAAGATTACTAGACAGTTTTAATTACTGTTTATACTATTTTTCTTTATATAGAATCGACTATAGAATATCGTTAAGTTTTATAACAAAACTATTCTGGCATATATCTTCTAACATTGTAAATGATTCTGTCTAAAATAGTTTGAACGTATTTATTGCATCAAATATTCATGGGATTGGATAACAAGTTTTTGCAACATTATCTGTTTCCTCGCCCAGATACATAAATTGCTAAAATTCATTATTAAATGAAAGTTAACCAACACAATCAGTTAGTCTATCTAAATGTTTTAATATAGATTGACTCGAAACTCGTGAACTACATAAGCATGAATTTGTTCATTGAATTAGGTTTTGTTCATGCACGTTTTGCACGATTGTAATGAGAACATAACAGTAAGGTACGGTGATGTACGCTTCAATTAAATTAAACCGCTTCCAGTACAGACATTAATTTATCATCCGTAACGGTTCTTGAATATATTCATGCAATAAGTTCAATGCCAGGTTAACATCGGCGACATGTACACAGAAATTGCGAGTTACAGCCTGACACAGCCTATCAGCAGGTCGCTGCCGCGAAAACGCTAATTGCTACGTTCCCGCGCTTTTAATTTTGCACTCATGATATGCTTTCGACTCTTGATCCGTTAAAAATGCACAATTCTCTCAACATACAAGTTGTTTTAAATCCTTATCCACAAGTTTTGACGTTGAAATACATTCAGGAAGTGAACCTCTACCGTTGTAGAAATACGTATGAATAATTGAATACAGTTATCGACAGGTAATATCACATATCGTACTAGGTTATGAAAATATGATGTCGACATGATGCATATTTCGTTGCAAGAACTGCGACACGCTCAATATCTGAACAAACATACAGTTGTACAGTTTTATTGTTCATACAATAGACAATTGTCCATGTGTATACAGCACATAAATGTTATGTATATAACAAACGAGTGGTCACGTGACTAGTAAATTGTAGAAAATATAATACATATTTATAAACAAACAAAACATAAGCAAGAGGTCTATCCTTGTTATATGATAGATCAACATAAAAGGATTATGTACGAAATGTTAAATGACTAGGAATAATCATAATACAGATTAAACAAGTTTCTAAGTTTGAAGGCTTTTTTCACATATAATGCAAGGTTGTTATTGATTCGAACATTTTCGGATTTCATTAATTCAACAAATTTATACATATTTGGATTTTTCCAATAGTATTTATCAATGTACAGCTTTCTTATTTCTGAATATAGTTTACATTCCATTACAAAGTGATATTCATCTTCGAGCATTTGACATTCACAACAATTACAGTGTCTCTCCTGATACGGAAATGGAATAGGTTTTTATCATCTTCCGGCCTAAACTTTCAGTCTATGTGAAGATACACGAATTCTACTTAAGACACTTCTAAACTTGTTTGTTTTTATAGTTGTTAGATAAGGTTGCATTTTAAAATCACAAAAAGTTACATAAGTCCTAGCTCTGGACGAATTATTTAGCTCATTTTGCCAGTTTTGTAAAAATTGGTCATGTAATCGCAACTTTAACATAGACAAAAATATTTTTTCATCACCAACATTTTGGTATAGCCATGCATATTGAAATACATCTTACATCGTTTAGAGCGAACATGTTTGCGATAAACAACGTACGAGTTACCTCAAATCCAACGGTGTGCAACGTTAGTCCTAAAGTCACATTCGTTTGAGATTTGCTGCATAAGAAAACATGCAGATATACAGTACGCGACAGTAACTGGTTATTCCTTAATAATTAACCGACTAAATACCGAGTCTTTAATATGTACGTGCATAGAAATAAACAATTAACTTAAGTGAATTTGATCTTATCAAGAAACCTTCGCAATTAAAACTGAAAAGAGTCCGTATCATTGATCTAAAATGATCAAAATAGGTTATAAATAAAATCATCTCAATTGCTACTAATAAGCGGGTGACAGCTATATTGACGTAAACTAATTGGCCCCGACTCCCCTGCGTCCCCAATATCGAGATTTCCCCGCGGCCATTTACACTTACGGTACGGACAACAATGCAATCAATACTAAACGTACCATGTTAGTTAATTGAAATAATTATATCATAAAACTGCATCACGGATTCTGTCATATCAATGAAAGGGCCGCTACGCTAAACGTCCATCAATCAAATACCTGCACGTCAAAAATTGCCTTAAAGGCACAAAAACAGTATTCTAACTGTTTTGTGTTTATCTAAGAAAACAATGGCAGAAATCCTGTAAAATGTGACAGTTTCCTTTGAAAACTTTACCCGTTATTTTACAAGCGTCGTAATTATGAATGTAAAGAATGCATTATATTAAAATTCAAATGAGGTTAGATTATGAAAGGTTTATAAATGTTAAATGAATCGGGCAATTTTATGTTTTTTGGGGGGAGCCACACACACTAATCATCATCGTCTAGTGACACGTTTTATCTACCGACATTTCTTCGACATAGTCAACAAAAGTTCACAACTTAATCCTTAGTAGCAAAAAATGTACTATCAATTTTAAAGCATATCGTCCAGTATGCAAAATTCATGCAAATGACACTTTAATGCCTGAAAGCTCATCCTGACGGGCGGAAGTGGCCATCTAAAGGACGGAAGACAGCCCGCTGGAGCGAGCGTGAAAGAAGACGACACTACAGTGACAATGGCGTTAGCCTCGTTACGGTATCAGTCACCCACCCGACCGTCTTCTCCCTACGGGGTGGAATACTAGCAGACGACATTATTTTGTTCAACAACAATGCCCGAGAAAAAAAAATCCATAATTTATTTCGGTGAAACAAATTTAAAAACAGGGTATCAAAATTATAATATTGAAAAAGCATTATTTTCTTTTTGTTTGTAAATATTCAATAATGTCAAGAGTTTGATTTCCGATGCATATCAAATAAACCGTTGGATTATTATTAATTCACGCATACCGCGATGAAATGAAACTTTTGTACATTACAGTCCCTAAAAACATATTATGCACTTCACTGAAAACTCATTTTACAACTGCGGAACCACTTAAACTTATTACGAAGATAACGTTAAAGAGCCGGATCCTACAGCATGCTTAAATTGCCGACATACTAACGCTGGTTCCGTAGACTTGGAAAAATATATCACACTGTTTAATTACGCAGCCCAAACAACTACACGGCGCACTACAGAAAAGCCCAGCCTTCAATATAAACGTTCATTAGGCGTTGATTCAAAACTTATTCTGGGACATGTTATCTTATTCTTAAGATAACAAAAGCAATATTGTTCGGTTAGTTACCCACCATAAAGGACTTTTGTTACATAACATAGACTAATCATAATTTCACAGTGCTGTGTTATTACACCGACAGCCGATGAACTTGACATGAACCTTACATATAACAGGCAATTAGGCAGCGGCACATGTGCTAATGGTTATCATGGGACCTGCAGGTTTTGGCGCTAAGACGCTACGTTCATAATGTTCTCGGCGCAGCCGAAATCTCTGTCGCCCGCCGACTTACCAGCACTCTGCGAAAGTCAAGATTCCGTTAAACCATTTTGTCCCGTTACGTGGCGCCATTTTGTTCAAAAGGAGCGCACAGAACGATATTGATTTACTGTCAGAGCTCGCAGAACCGTTATGAAAACTAGAAGACAGTGGCATATGGCGACATTATTGAGTCTCTTTGTTCATGGGGAATATTTTTATATCTCTTAAGCGTCCCTTTATCACCCAAAACGATTTTTTTAAACGACATACATCCACCAAATACGATTTGACTTTAATTTACAATATTTGTTATTTTAATGTTATGTTTGTTATATGAATTTTAAGCAAAACCTGTTCGTTTTTTTTTGTTTTGTGTGAGCAATTTTAAATTATATTCTACAACTTTGAATAATATTTTTTTCCAAATACAAACTTTTAAATCAACATTACCGGTGGTAAAGTTTTCTTGACACATGTCCCAGATATTGCAATTCTGGTGCTACGACATTCTATAAAGGACATATTATTCGTACATAAACGCGTCTCAACTTAATTTTATATTGACGAGGTATGTGTTGCTATTTAAATGGGTTTAAAAGGTATTTATTGTCGATTAAAATTCCACAGTTTGAAGTCCTATTTATTACCGTGTAAAACAGATGTTACATTTTTCGCTTTTGTGACTTCACTGCTTTTATTATTACCACGTTTTGTACGTTTGAATAATTCCATATATTCAATAACCTGTTCAACCGAAAGATGGGAATCGTTTTCAAATTTAAATAGCACTTTTCATCCCCCTAAAACCTGTTGCGAGTCCATTTCAATGGTGAACAGTTCTAAATTGCATAATCAATGATAATGGTGATTTTACTGTGACAGTTGTGAAAGCATTCGCCCGTTCAGTTCTTTGTTTGACCAACCTAACGGAAACGCGCCATCGCAGTCCATGAATGGTGACCGCGAGGGGATAATTTGTGCGTAAACAGTTAGCGAAATCCCTTTTCAATAAAGGGCTATCACGCGGGACTCAGTGGGTGCTTCAATGCTGTAGGGGTCTACCCGCTGCCGGCGTACATTTGCGATACGGTAGTTATGCACGCCGACATGTGGGCCGAGTGCGGACACACATGCCCTTGTAAATTGCTCCAATATGTCATGAAAAGTGTACGGAGTTCACCGTGCCCTGGTCAGTAAGTGATAACTGGCGAGTTATTTTAAACCATTACCGCGCCCATTGCACCCTACATTTGGTTGAGAGAGAAAAGAAACAGGATAGTATTTCATAAGCGTGGTTTCTAAGAATTTCAACTGTTTTCAGCCCGCTGTTCGTTCGCGATCAAATAGAACAAACTACCCGAAAAACATTAACTCCGAAGAAGAAAATAACATTTGAATTTCAATCTCACAATCAACAGGTGACGGGGATGCTGGTAGTTGCTGTATGCAAATAAGTTCAACAGGCGACCTTCTCATTTAAGAAAGCCACTTAATAGCAAGCGACTGTAAACTTGTATTCAATCGACTAGTAATTGTTGTTAAAATGTGCGTGATGGGGGTGATTTAAACATGTTAAAATCGAAGTTAAATTTCGTCATAAAATAAATCACCGTCTTGTTATAATGATCAATTGAAGTTAACTAACATTATGAGCGGCTAGATGTAGACGGAGATTGCTTATTGAACAAAATCGACTATGATTATTTATTGCATCCACCCACCAGCTGCTATTCAGCCTGTTGATGATGATGGCGTATAGTTTCAAACATCGCCGTTCAGAGTAGTTCTCGCAATTTATTAATTAAGTGTTAACTCATGTTCACAAAGAATGTTATTTTGAGACTTTTCACTCGTTTGTTGCAAAGCACCCAAAAGCAATACGACTCTAAAGTTCATTAAAATTTATAGCTCATGTACACAAAGAAAGTTTGTGGGCACGTCAACATAATTTCCTTTATATAATTCATGATTGCTGAGGTACATTATGTCTCAAACTCCCATGTCAATTACGTCTTGAGACTGGAGTTTACTACTATCTTAATCGGATAAACAAATAAACACCAGCGTGTCTATACAAATACCGCAAGTGAAACAGTAAACCCATGCCATGGGTAGGGGATGCTAGATAACTGTTAATTCGGCTTAACTATCATACCAATAAACCGAATAATAAACCGTACACTTTTATAGCCCCGCCGACAAACCCTCGCTTTAAGTCCTTGAATGGAGATTTTACGGCGCCCGATTTGGTCTATAATCTGGGCCCCGACTTAACTGGGTCGAGGAGTCAGATTTCTTAAAGCTTAAAAAGATTCAAGTACTTAAAGAACAGGTGGCAGGAAACTGTTGAATGCAGACGGGTTTGTATCTATGGTAACACCTGCTGCGAGATAACATTTAGACAAGTGCAACTTCCGCACGCATTTCCAACGGAATATTCGTTAAAAAAAACAGTTGCAAGAGTATAATATATACAAATGTGAAAAAACCTTTCAAATAATTGTGTTAATACTGCACTGATAAAAAAAACATGAAACTGTATGTGTCATATTCATATGGGAAAGTGTAAAAACGTCAAATGATCTAGCTAGATGTATTCCATATTTCATGCCCTTCATGTTCTTCCATGTTCTACACGTCCATAATAGTTACTAGTCAAAACAATAGACGTAATCTACCGATTATATCGACCTCATATTCATAGAAGTAGGTTACTAGTATATGCACGAACTTTTATATTATTTATACGATATAAAGTGCCTAATACCAGTGTAATCATGTAATAAATACATGAATCAAAATATAACATTACAGCGATAATTAGTTCACCATCTGTCAATTAACAATATCCTACACTAATGAAGTTTTAATTCATATACGCAATAAAAAAATTACATTAAATAAAACGTGTTACCTTGAAATGTCACTTCTGTCAGACTTGATTTAACCTCATTGCAATTGATACTTCCGTCTAAACGGACATTTGACGTATATTTTATGGTTCCTGACGCATTTAATTCATGTGATTCACTGTCCCGTTTCACCAAGAAAGTTTTTGGCATAGTGTCCGTCCGTGTGAACAAATGTCAACATAATATACACGAAACTTCATAGCTGACAAGTTATCATTCAGATTTTCACGTTGTGTTCTATTTTCATATCAAGCGCGTTTGAGGATTAATGGACATGCGCATGCGCGGAAAATCGTTCAGCCATTTAAATTCTTCTGCTTTGTTATGATAGCTAGAGGCGTCTGAAGGAACAAGTATTTGGTAAATAATTTCAGTCCTTTACATCGACTACTTCACACCCGAGTTGAATAGATAATGAACAGAGTGACAATTTGTTTATGTCTGTTACGCAATTGCGTCTAGTTTTTGGTTAAACAGGTAACAATTATTGATTATTACAGAATTTCCCCCGCGTAAACCCCTTGAACCCGTTATGCTCTTTTTGAGAAAACCGTTACATTGTGAATGCAACAAGTTTCAAATTTTGGCTCCGGGTATAAAGGGTCCACAAAGGATCGGGCTACGGCGATATTCGCGTTAAGTTCGCTTTCGGCTTCTTGTAATGTCAAGGAAATGGCGGTGTCGACGACAAGATGATGAGCATCTTTCAGATGATGAACTATGCTTAGATTATATTATTATTATTATTATTATTAATTATAGAAACAATGATAATATGGATAATTATGATTTATTATAATAATTATTATTTATTAATTACAATAATAAAAATATTAATGTCGGATAATCACCTATCATACGTGTTATCCGCTGACGATAAAGAACAAAATTATTGCATAACTACTCGTTAACAACGCTCAGAAATGTTCGTAAAATATTGCAAAGATCTAATAATACATTTATTTCCAAATTGATGTCTTATTCCAACTTCACATAATACGATGTACACGTTTCTTTGAAGCGATGAAGTTTTTATCCCTGCTAAAGTCTGAGCAGGGCTTTTCTCAGCTGATCATATAGCTTTTACTTCAATGGTCATATGAGATTTTCAGTCTAGAACAAAGACTAGTACATGAAGCGTCAAGTTACCATTTTACTCAGTGGTTTTCATTTATATCATTTGTTTCATTACAATTTACCAAGATATTGATTAGTTTTTACTAGTTATATTTTCCATATTCGTCTATTATGTTTTTATTTTCGCTTTAAGACATAAGACATATCCTCGGCGAATAAGTTACACTGAAAAAAGGGGATTTTTTTATTTCAATGTGATTATTTTCCTAAGGAATTAACACTTATTTATCATCTATAAAGTTATTAGAGTTTTTGCCTGTTAATTGACATTGAGGAATTTCTTCTTTTCAATTGTTTATTAGTAATTATTGTATAAAACTTCATGAAACTTGTTTATATCTGTGTATTGAAGTGTATCCTCACCCTGGACATATGATTAACTTAAGAGTAATGGCGCTTTTATTGATTGTCGTTTTGAAATAGATTTTTTTTTAAATGTGTATATAGAATTTAATTACATTCAAAATAAGTGTGTATGATAGTAGTGTATTGCCTTTTGAAAAGGCACTATTAATTTTTTTTGGTATCATCTAATTTGCTTGTCCAGAGCATTGGGTATATTTAGAGTTATTTCCTTTAAACATTATATTATATTTTGCTTTTTTGGGGCATGCAACACATCGGACTCCCGGAGTTCTAATTCGTTTGAATTAAGTTTTTTACCCGACTGGCGTGTCATATAAGAAGCAAAAACAGTGATATTGTCATAAGAAATATATTTTGATAAAACTTGAAACTTGAAACTTGCTAATTTGATGAAACGCCTATTTATATAATTATATTCAATAGCGTTGTACAAAACATATAAATATACATGCAATTGATAAAAATGAGAGTGATTGATACTTTTATGCAGCATTAATTAAAGGATTAATAATCTAAAAAAGTGTGATATAAATAAAAATGCTGTAAGAAACTTAAGCAATAAAACAATACAGGCTACGATATTAAAACACAGGAAAAATAAAAGTTAGGGTTAAAACAATAATTATAATGATTTTATGAGCAAAGTTTTGGCAATATAAAGATACTGTTTTATCATTAACTGAAAGGATACGTGAAAGGATATTTCTGCACTCTGGCTGTCGGATCCCACAGCTACCGGTCGCCTGTCACCCTTACGGACACTGCTTTTGGGTTTTAACCGTATTGAACTATTGTGACTACAAGTCACAAATAGACTGACCAAGTGTGACTACAAGACACAATTTGAAGGTTAAAATTTCAGTGTGACTATAAGACACAATTAGAGGGGCTAAGCGTGACTAAAAGACCGCTGGATGATGTCATTCAATCATTGAGCAGAGAAGCCCTAATGATTTTTGGTTACCGGTCACTTGTACAATAAATATCCTTTTCGAGCTAAGAAGCCCACACAATTCTTAAATTTCTTAGTCCTCTGAGTCATGGTTGTTGGACAAATAAGCCCATACAACTGGGCCTCGATTTGTTTTGAAATCACAGGTATTCAAATTAAAATAGGTTGTAAAAGTCTCTGAAGAGAAATGTTTTCAAATTTCTTTTGAAAATGTCTATTGAGACAGAAGTCCGAATGCTTGATGGTAGGTCATTCCACAGTTTCGGACCAACAACTCCGAAACTCCTGTCCATGAAAGTTTTTCTCTTTGTGCGTTTCACATCATAACTAAACATCCGTCATACGAGACAATAGATCGTAGGTTACGTGCTGGTACTTTTTCTTTTAAAAGTTCTTTAAGGTATTTTGGATAAAATGTATTTGGACATTAACAATTCAATTGTATAATGATGCGATGCCAAAATGACATAACACTATTAAACCAGACTGCGTAATGGACATCACATGCAGTTTTTACTGGCAGAATTGTCTTCAACTTTTAAAATCGTTTCTCTTCATTACTTTGTGTTCTAAATGCTTTTTTAAGGAATTGATATATATACATATCGGATAAAATTAACACAAGCACTGCATTCTTCAATGCATTTGCATGTGCAATGCTGTTATACTGTTACAATAAGATTTTTTTTAACAGTTGTTTTTCATGAAATTGCATTTAAATGTTTTGTGATTTATGCTTTAAACACGAGAGTCTTGTTCTGAGAAAACAAGGCTTAATACATGTGCATTAAGTGTCATCCCAGATTGGCCTGTGCAGTCCATGCAGGCTAATCAGGGACGACACTTTCCACTTTTAAGGTATTTTTAGTTTCAAGGAAGACCCTTCTTACCGAAAATCCTAGTTAAGGCGGAAAGTGTCGTCCTGATAAAGATTAGCCTGTGTTGACTGCACAGGCTAATCAGGGACGACAATACGCACATGCATTTTGCCCAGTTTTCTCAATACACGACCGATGTAATGTATGTACATCTGGTCACTCCTTGTTTGAAATGCACTTCAATGCACCACGCAAGCTTAAAGATGTCTTCGTTCTGTTTTCTAATTTTTGTTCCCTTTTAAATTTATTCACTATTGATTTTGCTTTAGCATGCCCACGCACCGTTAGAAAAAGATCTATTGAGTCTTCTATATACTTGTCTGTGCATATTTCTTGTTCATCTTCTTCGGTACTAGTTTGCGGAAAAAAGCATTTTCTTATAGTGTCCAACCATGAAGGAATCGAAAATTGCTTCTTTCATTTATGAATTAAGCATTGATGAATCTCGTGCGCTTTCTACCTTTCGAGTTACAGTCTCAAATTCTCTCACTAACAGAAAAAAATTGTCACATGTTTTTTTAAGTCCTCCCCTGTTTTTCTGTTTGTACAATGTTGTAAATTTATCAGTGAATGTTTTTTCGCTTGAATTGTCAACAAGGCCATTGATGTGTTCAATTTGTTTCTCGCGCATACTTTTGTCCTGTATTCTATAGTATTTTTTTTCTAAAGCTCTGATAATGTATCCTGCTATGTAAAACAGATCTTTATTGTCTTGATCACTTAATGCAGTTTGATTTTTGTCGCTATGTTTTTTCTCTAATTGTCCCCATTCTTTGAGGATTTCTCCAATCAAATTCATCAAGCAGTCCTGGAAGTAATTGTTTAAATCATGGTCAGTCACTGATGGGATGACACCTTTAAGTGCTTTAATGCCTTCACTTAACATCACAGGGTCTATTCTACACATGTGCACCTTTTTGAAAAAAACCTCTCCTTCTTCAACATTTGAAATTTTATTTCCTGCTAAGCATTATCCCATTACCGACCTCATGAAATTCTCAAAAGATGCATTTTCTTGACACTCTTTAGCTATCACAGGGGTGCTAGAGGAACCAAATATATTGTACATAGGGTCTGTTTGAAGATTCTCTTAGCTGGTTTTAAATGCGATTGGAAATACTTGATTGAACCTTTGATTTTCAATATCATCAGAATGGCGTTTGTCACTTGAAGAATGTGGACTCCTTTTAAAGTCTCCAGCTGCAATAAAGATATGGCTCCGGACGGACGGATGGACAACGCCAAAACAATATCCCTCCGCTGATGGCGGGGGATAACTAGGTTTGTGATTCATACTACTGAAGTTTTTTTCAGGAAGTTTTATTAATAATTATATTGTGTTGTAAATAAATCTGTTTGTAAAAACATTAAGATTATTGGGAAAAAATAAATTGCATCGCAACAGAGGCTCATTAAGTCAGTTTCCTGAGTAGACATAGCACAAGATGAATTGCTCAAAACTGGTAGCGATACAAACAGCTACAGATACATATTGATACACATGTATAAATATCCATATTACAATATATAAGGCAGATAACACTTCTGCAACTGACTATACAGGCATTTATTGATGTTGATTAGCCTGCATATTTAATAGCTATTTGAACTGTCTACTTTCACTAAAGGTTTTTGGCATACATGCATTTTTACAGGTAATGGTGGAACAACATTTGTCAGTCTTCAGTTCGTATATGATCTCTACAGCGAGAGACTGTTCGACTTTCGGGTGCTACTTATTCATGCCGATGGGAAAAGCCAGAGGATGCCAAGCGCAAGTGTACTGGGAAAAATATTCTCTCCAATACCTAAGGGCAAACATTCAATGTATGAAATGCTAGATATAAAACTGGCAACATTTTGTCCATTAATTCCCCAAATGTGCCCAGGGATTTTCGTGACTTACGCCGATGATTTCCTGGTATATACACTTGGAAACAACCATGAAGGCATTAAGTTTGCCTCAGAAGGTTTCACAGCACTTGCGCATCCTTCAACATTAGAGGTAGGCGTTGGACATGGAGTGTATGTGTTTGATAAAGTCGACCTCATAGATCCGAGAATTCCACTGCAGCGCTGTAACTGCAATCGTGTATTACAGAAACCCAGCATAGAAATAATGATTAAAAATGGCGCAGTTTTGGAAAATGAGAATATGAACTTTGCTGAAGGAATTAAAATTGAGGGAAAGGCTGCTTACACTGATAGTTCGTTTTTCTTTGCTCAGGATGTAACGAAATTGCTGTCAAACTTTCTCAAAGCCAATGGCCCCATCCAAGGCGAAATTGATGCATATGGGGATTTCCTTCAGACTCTGGGACCAGGGTCCACAAATGAGTACACCAGCAATATGGCAAACGTCAGCGCTTGCACTCCAAAGCTGGAGGAAACAAGAGACTGCATATACACGCTTCTGAAAGGAACCCCATTAGTGTTAATGGTCATGAATGCATCCAAGTTCATCCACATCGGGACAACCAAAGAATACATTGAACACTTCTGCTGTGATGCCGAATTTCAAGGAGAACTGGGCCTTGGGAAAGATGTGTTTAATTTGTGGATAGAATGGCAGAGTGGAGACAATCTTAATGACCAATGTCACGGAGATGAAGCTCTACCAATCAAGAAGTGTAGATTGTCTGACACATCTTTAGGTTGTGTAATGCATAGCCGACTTCCACTGAGCTCCTTTGTTGCTCGCACAGCCGTTGTAGAGTACTGCAAGTTTCTTATTCCAGTAACAGTAGGACAAAACTGTATTCTAAGCAACTGTGAGTTCACTTCTCTAAGTGCATCAGAAATGAAACACATAGGAATTTCAGACGAGGATTTGCCTAAGGAGTGTATAACTATCCCTCCCAATGTGTTCTTGCGCACTGTCCCTGTACACATTGGTAACAAAACTCAGTTTGTGACTGTCTTCTTTGATATAAAGGAGAACTTGAAGAAATCCACAGATAGTAATGACGTACAAAATCTGCCTTTTCTTGGAAAGGTTATCAGCGACTTTGCTCGAGTGACAAATGCTAACATTTCAAGTGATGCTCCTGACATGAGTGATGGTAAATCCAAAGTAAATGTGTGGTTCTCCAGCCTGTTTACAGCTGCCGCCACACCTAGCAAGTCTTTCATTTTGGCGCTTTTTTGCATAAAAGCACTGAAAACAGATGATGATTCTGTAGTTTCCTTGGAGGAAAAATCTCTCTTCTCCATGGCATCTCTGCTGAAGACCAAAGATGTTCATGAAATGCTGAAAAAAAGGAATGATCTTTACCAAGATATTAAGCAAGGATTCTGTTGAATTAATCAGAGAGTGATTAAATAATACAGCCATTCAGAGGTGTTTAAATCAAATGTCATTGCCGGTGATTTAACTGCTGTCAACGCGGGTTATTCTACTGAAGTACAAATTACATTGTGCTGTTTACTTTGCCAATGGCAATTTTACAATATCTGAGTGTAAAAAGTTCAAAATTAAGTAAAAGCCATTGTTGAATTAGTATTTAATTTCCATATTTGGTAATTCTGTGCTAATAAACGTTCATGTTATATATTTCAATATTGTGTTGTCAAATTTATTTTATAATTTATAAGGCTTGGAATACAATAATTTATCTGTACTTGTATTTGAAAAGTGATTGTTTGATGACTTTTGTGATGTTTTTGTAAAGGGACAGCTTAACAGTCAATATATTTTAAGATCTCTGATATTTTAGATTCAAATCTGGGAGTTTTGTATTTTATGATAAGCGCTGTTTTTTCTTGGCTTCTAGTTGTACTACACTTATTGATGTATAATTCAAGTTGTTGGTTAAATGGATGTTTAAGTTATTTATTTTACAGAACTTTTTTATAATTAAATTATGTCTGGAAATGCTTTTCACCTATGTGCAATGCATTGAAACTAAGTTTACGTACATGTGGTTCTTGCTAGTATTATTTTATTAATTTTATCATATTTTAATAAATAAACAAACTTACATTTAAATTGTAGTTTTGTAAATAATAATTTATAATTGAGCCTTTTTAAAACGATATTAACAATTACATTTAAATCTGATAACATTGATCTATAATTGTTTGAAAGTGTAGAAAATACAGGTGTTGTTTTGAAATTTGGTTTTGGGTATCGCATACTACTTTTTTAGTGATTGTTAATTGTTTGTTGATAAATTATTTATGACGTTTACGGTTTCATAATATACTTATTGGTCGATTGGTTTGATTATTAAATTAAACAATTTATATTCCACACATTTGCATTTCTCACTGGATTTCCCTTATCACAATCCATGTTTTATATGCCATAATTTATTAATTCGTTTACTGGAGAGACAAACATCATTTAAACTGCTATGTTTTCTATTTATGAAATTATTTAGTTGCACTTTGTTACCTTCCAAAAAGTATGTGCCCAAAGTATTGGTAAACCAGTGGTCCCATGAAAAGTATTAGTTGGTTAACTAACCGCAATAATATGACTGAAATACTGTTACAAAGAGCTTAAAATCCAATTGAGCAAACAACCACCCCTCCCAAAAAAAGGGGTGGGGATGCACTGGATTCATCCTGGACGTCAGTTTGTTTGTCTGTCCATATACAGAAACTGATTTTCAACTTACAATACGCATACGTAAATTGACAAAATTGAAAAAGTTGTTTCAGATTCGCAAATTTACGGTTTAGTTATGATATTTGTGAGGAAACAGTATTACTGAACATTTGCCATGGTCTAATATAGCCATTATATGCATCTTTTGACGATTTAAAAACCTAAAAATTATAAAGCGTTGCAACGCGAAACGATTGATTAATTTGGAGAGTTCTGTTGTTGTCGTTTAAATTTGTGAAACTACGAAGATTGCTTATATAGCTTATAAAATACGCATATAATGTATGCTTGGCAGGATAGCTCAGTTGGCTAATGCGTTTTTGCTTCAGGATTCCTGGGGACACTGGTTCGAGCCCTGCTACAGGCTACTTTTTTGTTCCTTTTTTAAATTTTATTTTTGATTTTTTTACTGGAGCTTTTAAAATTTAATGTTTACATTTATCAATATATAGCATTTAATGACAAACTTCAAAACATGCCAAAATCTGCGAAAAGGCCCCTTTAAAATTAGAATGTCTATAACATGAACATGCTGTGCACGTAATTTGTCCCGTCCGTCTATAACATTAACATGTTGTGCACGTAATTTGTTCTTATGAAACTCAATAGCTTCAGGTATGTGTATTGTACTAATACACATACCTGATAGCTTGCAGAAAAATCCGTAGATTATTACAACAATAACAAGTACATGAAGTCCGTAGAGTTTGATGGAGCGGAATTGCGAAAAATCAGAGACGTAGATATCTACGTCTCTGGAAAAACGTACACAAACTTCTGTTGCTCACTCAAAGATCATGACTATACAGTCAGTCATGTACCACCATTGTATCAGAAACTATAAAGAAAAACAGCTTTCAGAACGGCATCAGGCAACACATGTATATGTTGTAATTTAAGAGCACACATGCATATGCCACTGAATGATTTTGTGTAAAGTTGTTTGTGGGTATAAAGACAATTTTAAAAGAGGTGTATGCCCCTTTTCAAACGTGATGCGTATGCTCATCAATGCCATAACAGAGATGTTTTCTACTTCCTTTTGATCGTTTTAGAAACACGAATGATACACCTCCGGAGTCCCACGGGGTACTGTCTTGGGCCCATCTTATTTCTAATCAACATACATGGCTGCTGATTATATCAAACAGCATGATAGGTCTCTAAGACTTTTTGCCGATGCATCATCTACAGAAATATCAAGAGGTTCTTCGACGCCCATAAGGAACAGCTAGACATTGAAGCTGCATGTCGATGGGAGCAGGACTGGATTATGCAATTCCGCCCTGAAAAATGTTACATCCTCAGTATTACCAGGTATGGTATTACTCAAGAAGTAAATCATGTAATCTTCACATATAAAATACATTATCACATCCTTGAAAAAGTAAATCATGCCAAATATCTATATATTACGCTAAATATGTCTTACACTCCAAAGTAACATCAAATGGGATATTTAAACATGTTAACTCAATCACTAATGATGCAAACCAGGCACTAGGATTTCTTCGCCGCAACCTAAAAATTAGCCTATCAAACGTTAAAGATCATGGTTTCAAACATCACATATACCACAACACACGCTTAGTAACTTATATGATAGACACCCTCAACTGACCCACACTTGGTACACCCAGAACACGTATACAAGTATCCACCATGTAGTTGCCATTACTCCTCTCGATAATCTTCTTGCTCCTGTCGACCGCCGATCCTGACTCAGCAGTAACCATTGCTTTACACACATACAAACCTCAAAGATTCTTATAAATTCTCATTCTACCCAAGAACAGTTATACAATCCAATGTAATTCACTTCCTTCCCATATACATGAGGCAGCAACATTATATGTTTTCAAAACCCTTACTCATGCGGCTGTCATTGTCCCCCTGTAGACACTTACCATGTAAATAATTTTGAATAAACAACCAACCCAGAATCTTTGTTCAGCTTTCATCCCTTAACAAATAGGCGCCGGCACAAAATATCTATCTAGAAAGAGTCTGTATCGCAAGAAGGGGAAAGTTCTGCGTTAAAAGTGCGGACTGAGTTCGGTTTCGATATCTTTGTTCGTGAGAGGAAAATCTGCCTGTACTAAACAGGCCCGTAGGCAGGGTTTAGAAAAGGAGGGGTGCTAATTTTCCCATTAACGGTTTTTATTGAGCAACGAAGTGACGAAGGGGCTAGGTGCGGGAGGGGGGGGGGTTGTTCCCCTCTGCAATCGGGGTTGAGGGTGGAGGTCGTCCCCCTAGAAAATTTCGAAAATCAAAAACAAAATCCTGCATAGACTAGAAATACTGCTGAAAATGGTGGTTTTCTGGATCCTGCGATAACTTTAAAACTTCTTAATATTTTTTTCATGAAACTTGCAACATGGATAGATGGCAATATGGACATTATGCACGTCATTTCATTTTGTTCCTACATCAAAAATTGTGGTTGCTATGGCAATCCAAAAAAAATATTCTAAAAATTGAGGAATTTCTGACAAATTTGGGAGCCGGTAGGGGACCATATTGCTTGACAATAGTCTTGTTTGAACTGCCTTTGTGTTATTTCTGTGATGAAAAAGATCTACTGTATGACTTTGCAGATTTTTTTTCTTGTAATGATTTTTGAGAAAATATCTTATTAAGTTATTATTTTAAACAAATAAACATAGTATGCACTATTTAAACAAACGATAAATAAACATGTTAAATACTTACAAAACTTAGATGTATATGGTGGTGAAATTATCTATGAAAAACAAATATAGATTGACGGTGACCATTGACCTTGGTGTCTGCATACTTTTTTGTATGGCAAATTTATATCTAGGGGATTATCTTAACAAATTTATAGCACCCACAATCGGGTAATTTTTATTTACAATTATAGTTGTCATAGCTTTCAGACGGTTTAAAGTTGACTCAGTGGGTAAACACTATAAAAAAAATTCTAATTAAATGAAAAAAAAACACTATTGAAAATGGTAAATTGTTTCATTAAACTATAAAACACTTTACAGTACTGATATGAAAATCATCATTTAATTTTTAGTTGTTCGCTCAGCGAACAGTTATGTCATTTCCAAAAATTTCAAGTCAGTTCGCTGTTATCTACGGAAAGCCTACTACCCGTCACATCTGCCGCATGGTTGTATAATTTATGCAAGAGGTTTGAGTTATTCAACTATATTCATTCACAAATGGAAACATCATGTGAATATCTTGTTAAATGGAATATTTTTTAACGGAGCTTATATAGAAAAGAAACAAGTTTTGTATTATATGTGTCGCGGGAGAGATTGTTTATGAATGATTAAATAATCCACTATCTTCTGCGTCTTAATGACGTAGTACACGTCATTCGTAATAGGAGGCCATTAATAGATTCGGGAAAACGACGCAATAGCATAAGGTTACGCTTGTTTAAATTCTCAAATTATAAAATGTTGAACATGAGTTCAACAATAATTTCAGGGATACGATAGACAACAACAAAATGCTTCATAATCGCTAAAACTGAATATAAAAAATAATTGTAACAAGAATTATCTGTTTCGTAACGTCGTTCATGCATCAACAACGGGGTTAAATTTGATATTTCTGGGAAACGTTAATTTGTTCTCAACAGATAGCTGCGATCTTTTGTATTAACGGGTGCTAACAACGCATTAGTAGAAGGTTAAGCTTGTTTATATTAACAGTTCTCAATTTAAAAAACGGTGAAAATGAGTTCACCAATCACTACAGGCATACTATAGACAACCTCAAAAATGCTTTATAATCGCTTAAACAAAATATTGAAAAAACAACTTAATAAATCAAGAAATATCTTTTAAAAAGGTAGTCGGCGTAAATGCTGACTTTGAAATAAAGTTTGCAATTAACGTTTCTAAATAAATAAAATGAAAATTAAAGTTTAACCATTGTGTTTTTTTTTCTCACTTGTTAGTCGCATATTCACCGCATGAAATGTATATTATCATTGTCAAACCACATATTAGTGTAAGTAGATAAAAAAATATATACTACGGGAGTGCACACCATGTGTCCTCACATGCCTTATTATGAGTATATTTATTCGCTATAGAAATATATCATATAATATTTGATTTACACGCAGTTTTCTTTCGACACATTTAAATAACACTTTCATAGCCGCGTCATGCGAAAATGGGTCGTATGCGTTTCGACCAGCGTATCTTAAACCCAACATGTGCATTGCGCAGTCTGGTCAGTGGCGACGCTGTTCCCTGTAAAATCAATCAATGAGTTATGGTCTCAATATGTATCTCCTGACCAGATTGAGAGATGCGCAGGCTGAGTGGGCTATATATATGATGGGCGCATATGGAATAAGACCCATTTTCGCCGGACGAGGGTCATTAAAAATCTCATTGCGAATTGTAAATGGCCCATTTTAGCACACTGCTTTTCGATACAGAATTGAATTCAAAATAGCAAACTTGTAAATAAGGGCAGCCTATCCAGGCGTTTAGGAACGATTTCCAGACGTGCTGACCGTGTACGGCAAACATTTGTGGTTGGATAATTAAACGATTTTCCTCTTATCGTGACACTATGCTATTTCGGTAATGTTTGTTTGCTCATCTTGAAAGCAAAACTGTGCAATATTTAAACAAACAATAAATAAACATGTTAAATACTTTCCAAACTCAGTTGTATATAGTGGTGAAATTATCTATGAAAACAATAGATTGACCTTGGTGTCTGTATACTTTGTTTTATGGCAAATTTATATCAAGGGGAGTAATACAATACTCAAGTGCACCATATATATAGGATCTGGCACGAGTTGTCATATCATACCATATTTTATTAAACGAGTTCAAGAATTTTGAACGAATTTAACGAATTTCCTGGACGAGTTTAATAAAAAATGGTATGATATGACAACGAGTGTCAGATCTTTTTTATCACATGCTTTTAAATGAGCAAATCAAATAAATATTTACGCAAACATAATGATAAATCCCGAATGTTGTCTACATTTCGTGACGTCATTTGACGTTGCAACGTCATTTCAGCAAAATAACAAAATGCGATTGGTCAATAAACGATAACTAAGCCAATTAAAACGCTTACAAATGTTGTATTACACATGTGTAATGAAAAATATATGTAATGGTTGTATTACATGGGAAACAGGGTATAGCATGTGATAAATATACTATATATATATATGAATTTATACAACATATATATGCAATTATACCACACACAAATGGAAATATAGAGCATATATATATATATAATATATATATATATATATATATATATATATATATATATATATATATATATATATATCAAAACATTGAATTTTGCAAAGTTTGACACGCCATAGTTTATTCTCACATTTGTTCATGTCCAACTACAACAAAAACATGCCGGCGAGAATCGAAGTGTTAGTTTTAAGGTAAGTGTTTTGAGTACATTTTATATCATGGATTTCAATGGTGTTCTTTTGCATGTATATGGTCATATCTTCCTGATCGTGTATAAAAACATCAACACAAACTGAATAAGCAAACAATTGCATTTTATAGCAACAAGCGAAAAGCATACGTAGATACATAACTTCGACTTCGTGCAATAAGTGTCGATGGTTCGTGTTTCAGTACGCTCGTAGTACGTTGCATTAGTCGGATGACTCAAACTGCCAGATAGGCCAAATTGAATTTTTGAAATTGGAACATATTTGTCAATTACGCATTAGGCCATATCTTATCAGCATTTCGAAATACATTTCAAAGTACTGCTTAAAGAGTGTTTTTATTATTTATAAACTGAATTATTGATATGATCAATGTTTGCTGCCAGCCTTTTTTCGGCAGGGTCAGAGGTTTGTTTCACTTACGTTCGCCCTCCAAATAGGCTGTAACGGTAGTTTGTACATGCCCGTTTTTTTCAAACACTTTAATACGCACGAATCCCATTCGTAATTTACAGTACAGCTTATTTTGAAAAGCATAAACTGAGAAATTAGTGCAAATAACAATTTTTTATCAGCAATGTTATTTCTTTTTTTTCTTGTGCCATCAAAGAGTACAAAATATCGTTCCCCACCATCAACTCAACAAACTTTAAGAAACTCCGAGTTATTAAGGTACGTTCCTTTAAATAATTAAAAAAATCATTGACAAATGTCTGTATATATAGATAAAACGCGACGCTTCCCACAGTATACAGACAGGAGACACGATGTTCTGGTTCTGTCTTTTCTTCCCACTTGTAGCGGTAGCTACGGCAAGCAGTAAGTTCGTATTTGATTTTATATTCAATAACAATTCACTTACGCAAAACAAGTTTGATTTGTATCGGAGCTGAATCTTTGCACTGTAATTGGAAAAAATCAGAAAACAATAATTAATTTGAGCGCTTTCAGCTTGGAATGTGTAAAGATAGTCAACATACGACCTAAAGTATTAAAATGTTGCCATAACAATTATAAACATCACTTAACATGCATTTCCTAGAAATTAATAGACATCGGAGTTGAAATCTAACAAAATGGAACAATTCTTTCAGTCGTTCCGCAATCCCACCAATGCGGTAACCAGTCGTTTTTCACGGCCGACAACGGAATCATTCGAAGTCACTCAGGTTACGACGTCGGACATGATTACGGCAAAAACTTGGACTGCGTGTGGACAATAGAGGCCCCAGAAGGAAAATTTGTAGAACTGGTGGCTAACACATTTCACTTGGAAGGAAGCGGGTATAGAAACCGTTTTTCATAAACATCACTAATAATGTTTTTACACTGGGTGACGGTGGAGTATTAGCTGAAATCCGCCATGATGTTTGCAATTATATATCGGATATGAGATTGTATTATGTGTTCCGACGTTGGTCTTAGACTGGGAAAATACAGAAAAATTACAACTCAAGCTTCATCATGTTTTATTTCAAAATGCCAAATACTATAATATTTTCATACAGTGTCCGTTGCTTGTACGACTATCTCGAACTGTTCGATGGCGACAGCACGAACGACAATAGCATTGGCAAATTCTGTGGTAGTGCTTTCGCCCCTATATCTTCGACTCAGCGATTCCTCACCCTAAACTTCGTTACCGATGAGAGCAATGCCTTTCGGGGTTTCGAGCTCTTCTATAACTTCACAGATCACGTGATTCGTAAGTCCGATTTGTTTCCACTAACATTGCAAAACAATACGGTAGGAATGGTGCCTTTTTTGTTAACTCTTTGTTTACTCAAGTCATTTCCCACTGTTGTGAGAATGTTCAACAAGATAAGTATTGATGCAAAGCATCAAAGGGCGTCGGGAATTTCAGTGTAAAAGGCACTCAATGAAATTACATGGAACGATTTTTTTCTACTGAAAATATTCATATTTTGGCCGATTATTTTAAACAAAATAGGAAAACATACTGGTATAACCATTATCTATGATTTTGTGTTATATCCCCCAAATAACCATTATTTATGATGTTGTGTTATAACCCCCAAATAACCATTATCTATGATTTTGTGTTGTAACTCCCAACTATTTCACAGTTCATTTTATTTACATTGGTTTCCTTTTTTACTGGTATCCGTGTGCAGTTTCATTAATGGAACAGAACTGTGTAGGTTTTAAAAAATCTGCTTCATCTCGTAAGCGTTATTTCATATTTTTCTCAACTTCAAGGGGAGATGATTCTGAACTTATTCTTACGTTGCTCATTTACGATAGGGGTTGAGTACTCATTGATATGAAAACACTGTAAAAGTTTGAAAAAAATGAATGAAAACTGTAAATTGTATAAAGAAGCTGCATTTCACAATACTTTGAAATTCAGTAAAAGATCATATTAGATTTATTGCTCCGATATTCATCATTTTCAATAGGGTTCGAGTAATACTGACACTTAACAAGTTTGGAAAGATTCAGACGAAAGTTGTGAAATCTTTTAAACAAGTGGACATTGTTTATTTTGTCAAATTTAATTGAAAAAAATTCTGTACTTATTGTCCCGGTGTTTCTCATTTTAAATGAGGTAAAAATGCTCATTGATATGAAGACACTGAAAGTTTGGAAAGAATCTGATGAAAAATGTTGACATAATCACCTAACCAAGCAGTTTTTCACTTTTATGTTTAAATTCGAAGAGACATAATTTTGGACTTATGGTCCGATATTGCTCATATAGAGTTTGGGTTGGGTCCTCATTGATTAAAAAAAACCTGTGAAAGTTTGGGAGCAATCGGATAAAAATTTTGGACTTCAAACAAGGATTTCAAAATTTCTCAAATTCTAAGGAAGATAACTATGGACGTAATAGTCGGATAATGCTAAAGGGCCCATACCACCTGGATAGTAATACGTGTCGCGCTTCGCGCTCTATATGTGGTTCTTAAAAAAAACTCCGAGGAGTGCTTGACTCTAGGGAAACGGGTTGCTGGGACACAGCTCCTCCTTGATAAGCGGCTGCTTCCTTTATCGCAACTCATTGTTACAATCAATAATACGTGTCGCGCTCTATATGTGGTAGGGATAAGCCTATGATAGCCAACCATACAAATACATGGCTAATAGATGTGTTGTTTGCATTTATTTGTTAATATAAAAACACATGTATTTTTATAAGATACTAGTATTTAAGTGATGTAAGCAATTTTAATTAACGTTGTCACCACGTTGCATCCATTAATTTAAATAAAAATGTCCAGTTGTAGTAAAATGGATTTTAAAATGTCTACATAAAATAAAGCTTAATTATATTTATTAACCTGACTGAAAAAGTTGTCAGCCGCCGAACTGTTCCGTTCGTGCCGGAACCCGGGATTGAACCGGGATGACTGTTGCGTAAACAACTTCAATCTAACGCTCTCCCAACTGAGCTATTCCGGCTGACATTCACTTATGTACTGCTATTTGGTGAAGTTGTGTATAGCGATCGTTATTATATGTCTATTAATAAACTAATACATTGTACGTTTTCGTACCACTACGCCTTCCAATAAACTTGCCTGTGCGATAGGTCGTCAAATATCGTACTACATTGATTCTCCACTAAATAAGCAAATTAGAAAAAACACAAAATAAATATATTTTGATTATGTTTTGTTTTTATACAAAACATCATTTGTTTTTATACAAAACCAGAAAGTTTCGCGTATTTGCCCAGTCCCTGTGATCTTTCCCCTGTGATCAGTTGTGGATCAGTTATTAATTAAAACAATAAGCTTTGCATTATTGGCAATACATGTTGTAATAAATATAATAGGCACAAATGCAGTACTTATTTACACTAATTTACACAAAAAATCACCCCTATGCAAGACATTCTTATAACAAAAATATATGCAATGATCCGTAAAATAACTTCTCCTCCCATAAGCGAAAAAAATGCATTACATACTAGTCGCCGCCCTCCAGGGCGACGCCAATAAATCAAAATTCAAAGTCTCCTGTATACACATCCCTCTTGTTATTGTCGCAAAATTTAGAACTTCGATGGTAGTAACTCGAAGTCTAGTCTTGCACAAATATCCTGACTAGAATTTTATAATTCAGTCAAGTTAATACGCTGCCACCAGTCCATAAAGTGGACGAACTCTCTTGTAACTCATTTAACTAGCAGAGCTAGTAGAAATTAAGTAAAGTCATTCGTTTCTACTACTACATTTTATTTACATTATATACACAATTTATTTTCACATTTCCAACTCAAAGTCAAGCATTTGATATTTATGATATATACATCTCTCCTATCAATTAATTCCAAGCCCCCCTTTTTGAATATAACATCAGGTTTATATAGTAAACCCCATACCTGAAATCTTAGGTTAACCTAATAAACAGTTTAGGTCATGTACCTTAAATTTAAGGTGTACCTGAAATTCAGTTATGTCATAACTCTTAAACTTAATGTTAACCTAAAAGTCCACTAAATCATGAACCTGACCATTCAATACACACTAGTGCCAGATTCCCATTGATAAGCAATTATCCCTTATTGATAATCAATTATCCAGAACTGACCTGATAATGAGAGTTGTAGGTGTACCTGAGTTTACATAATATATTGTAATCTACCTGAAGAACTATCACCTTAGATACATGCACATGTTTTATGTAGTAAATTTTGATACCAGTATTAATGAATAATACCTCAAAAAGTGAAAATAATCATTATTGCTATAAAAACAATTTAGATGCAAAAAGTAAAAGAATCACTAATAAAGTAGCTAATGTATGATATTTAAAAACTGCAACACTATGTAAAAGTTACTTCTGCGATTTCATTAATTGGGATCTTACGCAGCAAAAATGATCCAAGACATGCTGGAATCAAATTAATAATAACTTTTTAGTCGTCAAATAAAAGGTTCGGTCAGGTTGGTGGAGACTGTTTTAACGCCTAAGATTGCTCAGTTTCACTGATCGTTTTACAGTCTTATGGCAATCTGTTTGCATATACAACGGTTGTATTGGCGCCAACCGGTAGTATTTCCATTAAATGGAAATGTTCTTGAGGATGAATATCGTTTGTTATTAGAATGCTCTGTATATGATGATATTAGGATATTGTATATAAATAAATAATCTGGAAAAGGCCGAACACGATAAAATTTATTGAAATAATGCAATCGGATAATACAAGTACCAACAGAAACGTAGCTATGTATGTACATAAAGCATTTAGTCAAAGAAACCTGTATAAATATTATTATGATTAATTGTATATAATGCATTACCTAAACTTGACTTCTCGCTCTCTAGTAGAATCGTCTTTGTTATTTTTGATATTACCGTTACAGCATTTATTGTGAAATAGATTCTAAATGTTGTAATCAAAAAAGTGTGTCCTAGACCGTTTCATGTATTTTTACTTTATTTAACAGCTTATGATATTCAATACTGATCACATGTCATGCCTTTATATATATGTGTTTATATATATGTGTTGATCACGTATACTCATGCACGGTTTGTCTATTGTAAACATGTATATTGAATAAACCATTAAATCCAATAATTCGCATATATCGACATATCATTGAAAAGCAATGACCTTTATGTATTTTTGAGAAACTGAGTTCATCCAGCATGTATGCGAATGCTTAACAAAGCATAAATCGAGTAGCCATTTTTAAGGAACGTGTCAGTTCACCTGCAACAACACCAGGTGCGTACCGGAAAGCTACCGATGTGACGGCCAGGATGACTGCGGCGACGACAGCGACGAAAAGAACTGCCAGTCTGGTACATGTAAGTAATAGGCGTTTCCCAGAATGAGATAGGTATTTCAACAAGAAACAAAAGAAAAAAAACACTCACACTTCAGCTGTTACAAACACAGCTGACCCATGTATAATACATGTATAATCCTTTCAAAATATAACCATTATTAATTGAATGAAACTACCGTTGATTTATAAACGATCAGCGTTGTTTGTTAAGAATGATATGTGGATTATTCCAATGTCTATCGCAATTTCAGATCAAAACATAGCCAAATAGCCAAACAATGTTTAAAATATATATCGGGTATAGTTTTTTTTTAAAGAAAAGTTTTGTTTCAATAATTTTTTATTATTTGTCAATTTACACATGTGGCCAATTTGTATCATCATAGCAAATGCAAACTAGATGTGCTCTCAAAGATATCGCAAAAACATATGAATATTGAAGATCATGCGTATTTTTATTTAGCTGTTAAAGCACGATAAGTGAGCTGTCTTAGTTATTTTTTATTTAAGATCGATGGTATAGAAAGCATTGTGCTAAAACAATTCTCTTTTTCCCATTAGTGGAACCCCTGCTTTGTAGTTTTCAAAAGATCATGACAACGTGCACTGTGTAGGGAGCGAGCCCAGGACCTTCCGGTCGCAAGGCAAACGCCGTTTTCACTACACCATTTAGGCCTTAATTTCTAACAGACTACCAGAAATATACTTCATATTTATAAACTTTCAATACTAGATAGAGACTTTGGATGACGTTTTGCAGTTCCCACTCAAGAATTCGGCACATTTCAATGCGCGAATGGCAAGTACATATCGGGCCGCTGGCAGTGTGATGGTGACAACGACTGCGGGGACAAGTCCGACGAGATCGGATGTGGTGGGTCTTTACATGGTAATCTATATAATGAATAACAAAAAAATGTAATGTTATGCTTATCCTTAGCTAACGGTGCTCTATTTCTAAGGCCGTATACATTAAGTCTTTAAGAATTACCAAGTCTAAACAGGAATAGAAATTACTGTTCTATAAAAGGGATTAAATTATTCAGGGACCAACGAATCCTTTACATTGTGGAGTTTTTTATAACATGTCAAGTCTTTAAAAAAAACACGAGGCCAACTAAGACCAAATGATATCGAACTCTTATAAAAATATAATCAAAATTTTCGGTAAACTCTTCTACATTAGGTCAATTAAGACTAGGCATTAAAAACAATGACTCTATTTTTCTTCTTTGCAATGAATAAACTTTTTTATATGCAGATCCCAACTGTGGACAAACCATGTTTACCGGAAACACGGGCACCATCTGCAGCCCCAACTTCCCCCATACTTACCCAAGAGGCATTGACTGCACATATCATGTGACTGCACCTAAAGGAACACATGTGCGTGTGTATGATTAGTATATTGAGAAATAGGTGACATCGAACACTTGTAGCAGCTAATTATACGTTTGTAACATATTTTGAAGCATTTGTAATTGTTTTATTTTAGAGGATTTTGTTTACGTTTGACCGGTTCGACCTAGAGAATTTCAATTGGGGCACCTGTTTATACGACTTCGTCACCGTCTCTGGAGCGAACGGTGGAAATATGCACGGTATATAAACATGTTTAGTGTTTACAATGTGTATAGAAAACGTTAAGCGTGAAATGGTTTTATAATTCCTCATAATGTAAATGTTGTGTCCAAAATAGTATAAATTGTTATTTGTTAATAAAGGCAAATAACACACATATTTGAATCGAAAACTACAAATGTAAGGTATACTTCATTTTATTTTCAATCGTGTTTGTCACAAGTCATATAGTTCTTATTAAGAGTGCTTCAGCAACAGAAACAGTAGCTATGAGCACATGCATTTATTTGAGAGCAGGTCCATGGTGTGGCCCGACAGCACCAAACCCATTTTCGATCCAAGGCAAAGTGGCAGATGTCCGGTTATGGACGGATAATGGAACCGAAAAGACAGGATTCATGTTGACATGGTCGGCTATAGGTACCAGCTGTTTCCTTGCTTTTATATATTATCCAAAATCATCTAAGAGCCTGTAATTTTACTTTATAAATAGGTAGCTGTATCGCGGATATCGAAAACGTTAATGATCTTTTGTAAACGACATGTTAATAACTTGTCTGCTATTTGTTAGTTCTTTAAGTTGATTTGAAACGCTTTATCAAAAAAAAAAAATTTATAACTGAAGTGTGCCCTATTTCAGCTGGTTGACTCACATGACGATGGCAATATCTTCGGAAGCAAAATTGCCTGAACCATGGACTTGGCATTCGTTTTCTTTTTATAATTTGGCAGTCTCCGAAAAACTTAATTTAGTGTCAACAAAAAAAAGAAACATAAAGTGATATCGTCTTCTCACTGTTGTTTTATTTGATTTCAAACCTTATTGCACGGTAGCCTGTTTCGGCCATCATATATGCGTACGTCATTGCATGATAGCATGTACTTGCTAAATAACCAGAAAAGCACAAATATTTCTTCGAACCGTTATGACTGGCAATATTAATTTGCTTTGAACCCTCGGTGCATAATAGTCTCAGTTCGCGTCTAACCCAAAATGCTTTGAATTATGATTTATGCTGCAACTGTTTTGTAGTCTGACGTTGCTTCCTAGGCCAGTACCATCAAAACGTGAATGTATAAATAAGTTTGTCCCTCAAAAGTGACTGGAACAAAAACATAATTGTATATAAGTATCTGGTGGATCTGTTTCCATGAAGTGCTTAATTGTTTGGACACGTGGATGGAATATAATTGTTTTACTAGTGAGATAATTTTACTTTCAAAACTCATTTCTTAAATAAAGATATTACAAGCACAGGTGGTTAGCGTGTGGCTGTGATATTAATTAGTGAAAACATCATTTTCAATGATGTATAATCATATTATAACGAAAAATCAACTTTTCTGGGAAAAAAATGAAATGAAAAAATATATGTCAATATCTATGTACGTACTGTAGTCGAATTATCTTTTTCTATTTTTTAAGAAGACGTTTTGTCGGTAGATTTTTTATTGATTTAGTATGTTTTTGTACATAATAAACAACGGGTTGCTAAAAAAATATATATAAAGTAAAATAAAATAAATAAAAACATTGCCATCGAGCGCTTATGAACTTTACATATTAATATCATAGCCACACGCTAACCTACGGTGGCATAGAGATGACATTCACTCCTCTTTTTTAAAATTGCACTCCTCTTTTTTCTATCTCGTGATCACGAGTAAGCTATGTCGTGGCCACGAGATAGAATCAAAGCGCTGAAGGCACTGAAGATGTTCGCTATTGCATAATTTAACACGCCATTCAACTTTATAAAGTGTGTGTGATAGTGCACGGGTCGAGTTTTGTGTGCACTTTTTATCATCCTTATTATATCATAGAAATAACTTAGACAAATTAAAAACAACATGCTTTTTGGACGTTCTGAAAGCATAGAGAGTATGATGTAAATGGTAATGAGAACTTCATATAAAGAAAATTTGCAGTCACCATCATATTAAAGGAATATGTTTCTAATATCAAATAACTATCTCACCAAGAATATAAATTCATAATGAAAGTTCCGTGTACAAACTTTTGATTTTTGACACCATATACAAATTCAAAATATACAATAATCTTCGTATCTTGTATATGGAAGAATAAAAGTATATAAACATTGCTGTTTATGCTTTACTTGTTACCCGAGCAGCTCATACGGTGTCAACAACGCTAACATAAACATAGGTATAGAGCACTAATGCGCTTTTAGGCGAAGCTGTTTTACTCAGTTTTCATCTTAGTGACTTTTACATAACGCTTACAGACACGCATGGATATTTTCGAATATTTAGCTGATTCGAGATACAACCTCTGAATTTTTGCTACATCACTGCGTATGTGCTCAATTAAAAGGATGTAGCACTGTTCAGTGTAAGGAATTCCGGACTACTCTATGTATGCTCAAACGACACAAATTGTGGCCCTGTTACAATTACGCGTTACAATCCATATCGCAGAATTTCACTTTCGCCTCCAAGATGAGAAAACAATCATTAGCGAAATAGTATAGCGTCACGATAAGAGAAAATCGTTTAATTATCATACTACAATGTTTGCCGTACTTGGTCAGCACGTCTGGAAATCATTCCTTAATGGGTGGATAGGCTGCCATTATTAACAAGTTTGCTTTTTTGAATTCAATTTTGTATCAAAAAGCATTGTTCTTAAATGTGGCATTTTCAATTCGCAATGAGATTTGTAATGACCCTCGTCATGCGAAAATGGGTCTTAACTCAAACCTCATAAATTATACAACTTTTTCTCGCGCGGATAAGCGTAGTAAGCGGGTATTGGGCTCCTAGTAGCTAAGGCGTATAGACCTGAATTTTAGACTAACCACCTTAGACGGTCGCTAAGCGACCATCTAAAAACGAAACTTGCATTCAAATGAAAAGTATTTGTGACAAATGTGTTAAAGTAGAACTGTCATTATGTATATCATTATTTTATGTAATAATGCATTTTCACATTTCGTTGAACCATTGCGCAATACTGTTATATTGTTTGTATATAACAACTATTAAAATCATAGGAGTCATTCTATTTGAATGAAATATTGTGATCTATTGTTACATAATTCTACAATTTTTATATTCTAAAAGCGTATTTGATGACTATCATATGTAATATGTTTTAGTTCAGAAACATACATATCATATTTGACTGAGTACAACATTCGGATCATGTGTATCATTTAAGTATATGATTTGTGTTACTTATTATAATTTGCTGTTAATTTTGGCTATTAAAGAGTCATGAACCTTATTTTCCCATCTTGTTGTTCATTTATTGCATAACTGTATCTAAATCTAAACAGATATTGAATATCGTTCGTTCAAGAAGATTGTACCTCTGTAACTTATAGCCTTTTCATATTGCCAGAGCTTGCATTTTCAATGAAGCAATCATTACTTTTTTCAAATGTAAAATACCTTTGAGATTTTTGTCGTGTTTTTTCATGACATGACCACGGAACCCAGAAATACTTTTAAACTCTTTCGAACAGTCTGGACACACATATACGGATTCCTTTACTACTGTAGTATGCAGCGGTTCTTCATCTTCAGTATATTCACCTAAAATTTCGTCTTGGTCTAAGTCGTCATCCCACGAAAAAAAATCGTTCTTGTACCTTGCCATGTTAAATATGTTCAAGCGTAAGATACAACTGTTTTCGAAAACTAAGAATAAACTAGTCTGTGCTCGTATTAAAAATGGTTAGGATGGATGTACAGAGACCAATCTTTGACCACAAATGTGTGGAATCTGACACCAATATGCATGTGAATTGCTGTCATGATGGCCTGTGCTTCTCAACCAAAGACAACTGCCGAGCAGGCGACTGACTGTCGCGTAATCAATTGTTACCTCTTCCGTAAGAAAGATATATAAAATAACACAAATTAAATTCGTTTTAAGTGGAATTTATTTTACAATATAACAGGCGTAAAAAGCGTTACAAACATCATTACGGGTCAACAATGTGTAATGAGTTCGCTGTATTTTGGATGTGTTTTCGTGGCTAATTTCAATTTATGTTTCTTTAACATAATTTTCTTTTTAGTAATTGACAAAACGCCATTTAAACTTTTATTGTGTTATCGTGCTTTTATTTTGTTCAGGTTTTTACACACATGCAATAACATGCGAGAATTGTTTTTAACCCGGACATAACAGCAACAGTCGGATTATTTCGATGCTATTTACACAATTTATACAATATATCAACGAGACGACGAGGTAATGCAATGTCTTTCAAATTAATGCGACTTCAAATGTTCGTTTCGTTTATTTGAAAATTCGTGCAACACAAATATCTCAAATAATGAGTATAACGCGGAATTAGTTAGGTTGGATAACACTTATTAAACTATGTAATATTTTATAACTATCAATAGCTTAAGCAATTAATTTGAACACAACAAACATAATGTTGAATTAAGTTAATCATTTTAAATAAATCATTTATTAATCAAACAATGTGTTTGCTTAACAATCAATTACATCAATTAATAATCCGATCGATTCTTAGACAGCCGACATCGATATAAAATTCTCGATATCACGTGACCGATTACGTCAGGGAAATCTCGGAGGCCGGGCGAATTATCGGGATATCTCGATAACACTTATCTTGGTATATTTAAAGATCTTTGAATATTGTTAGTCATTGTCGTCATTTATCGTTTAATAAACAACGTATAGTGGTTCTGACGTGAGGCTGTTAAACAAATCTGTCTCAGAATCATGTCATCGTGATTTGAATCATAATTATCAAACCCACAATGCGTTGTGTATTTATTGATAAAAAATATAACTCAAAATTAATTTCTGAATGGTATAGGACAAAAGCGGTTACTAGTATATAATACGAGCGGACTTCTAAGTTTTCTAGTTGCATGCCAATTTATTTTACACTTTTCAAATACTATTGTAATACGCAACGTTCGACATCAATTAAAATTACCATGTTCATGTTGTTCTTATTATTTGAACATGTATTAAAACCTGTCTTTCTAGAAAGTGTTCCATGCAGCTGACCGAGTAATTATATAACAGTTTCTGAACGTTAGTACTAGTGTTTGTTTAAAGCGGTGAACTCAAATGTCAAGCTGCCCTTTTGAAGGGTCTAATGATTGCAAAAATCTCGCTCAGCGCAAGCACATGTTTTCTGGTTTCAGGTTATAATTTTCTGTCTCGAAATTCCCGTAGAAAATTCGACGCACGGGGAGTGTTACCGCTGTGTAGATGGTTCGTGTTTATTTATTCTGATTCACTTAGCAAAATGCGAAGGGTTTGCGAAATTCTAACACAAACACATTAAAGTGTTTAGTGTTCCTTGTTACATGTTCGTAGTACGTTAAATTGCTCAACTTTTTGCATACAGCGCTTGTTGCGCCAGGGACCTATACAAACATATAGTTTGTGCGCGCTATACCAAGAAAATGTAACATGGTAAAATGTTCAAACGACTTATATCGACCTTAACGTTCAATCGCATTTAAATTTTACGGACTAATATCAACAGAGAAGAAACGCCACTGAATTATAATATTATAGTAAGAACCGAATCGGGAATTACAACATGAATTCCTGTTGTTACTGGAGAAATGTCTTCTTTAAGACACATTATGCATTGTGTACGGGCATTTATACGGTACGGTTTCCTAGTGTTAGTAATTAAAATGTAACACTTTATATTTTCAATATTTTTCTAATCGGCATACCTCGCCGATTATCGTTGATAAAGGTATAGGAAGCCCAGCTATAAATAGGACAGCATATTCTGGGGAAAAGATTTAATAATAGTTTGAAACCGTTAATTTTAAATCAGTTATATTCAATCCATTATATGTTTATAAATCAATGAAACAACTATGAATTTTCTGTATTGTATTTGACATTTGTCGTGATTCAGTAAATAAATTGCGAATTAAAACGTGTATAATAAACTTTCAACGCGATCATGAATGTAAAGAAAACGAATTATTTCGAACCTGCAATTTGTAAACGTTGTAGCGACTATAGTATATAAACAGCATAATAGCCTTATGACAACAACAACAATGACGTCTGTGAAACTCGCTCATATGTGTGCTTTGTCTTTTTGCAAATTTAATAGACTTTTCAAACAGAAATAACAGAGCCACATCAGTGCACATACTATGTTTGATAATTCATTCGTTTGTTGGATATGGTTTGCTGTTTTAAACACATATTAGGTCATATCGCGGAGATTTAATTAACCTTACCATGTGGTCATGGGCAAACTCACGTATTCAAGTGCTTTTACGACTATGTGCTGATACCTACTTTCGGGAATCATCATGAAATTATTGCCGTACTTAACGAACAAACATGCCTAAGCTTATTGAATTAGAGGGAAAAAAATAATCAAAAGAGAAAAAGTTTATGTTCCTGCACATGGGCATGTGAAATCACGTCCGTACACATAACATCACTAACTTAGGAAAGGAAACAACGAAATATTAAGTTTGGTTTGATATACATGTGAAATTAAAGAGCATGGTGTAATTAAGAGCATGTCAAGTTTTGAATTTATATGCTGAAACGTAATGTTATAACCCACAAACGTTTTACTGTAACATAACGTTTTTTTTAAAGATTAGTGGTACAGAAAATACACGTCGAATATCTTTTTTTAAGATATTTCTTGTTATATTTGATCGAGAATGTAACCCGCCTCCAAGTTTCGCTGAATGGATCAAGTTCACCACGAGTACTACTTCCCCGTACCCCCAATTTTTTTTTCGTACCCTACATTTTTCGCACCCATTTTTTCGTACCCAATTTTTTTGGACCCAAATTTTTGCTCGTGCGCACACATTTTTTCGTACCAATTTTTTTTCCTACCCAAATTTGTTTTTCGTAACCAAATAAATCAGTATGTGCTTAGAAGCCTTAGGTACGGTATGAAAAGACAACCACTGTCTGTTGCAGCAGACGACAAATGCGATTCTCCTAGCAGAGTTGTCGTTCGTGCCTCAACATAAATGTGAATGTGATGAACCGCTGTGTATTGGTACACTGCAGAGGGTTTATATGACTTATAGTGTTTAACAGCTTGTAAAACGAGATTGGACAGTCTGGTGTTTATCATTGAAATCTGTACATATTGGCTGCTTTCAGGGAAAACGGGGCTTTATGCATGTCAAATAAGATTAGCCTGTGGATACTGATTAGCCTGTGCAATGCGCACAAGCTAATCAAGGACGACATTTTACAACAGCGAACACCTACAGTGCCTTCAGCGCTTTGATTTATTATGTTGTTTTTTTTAATTATACCAACCAATAACTACCGGTATCTGACAAATAACCAAATGTTTGAATGTATCATACATAAATATTTGTAGTTCAAAGATGATTTCTCCAAGCGATTAAATATTATGTAAACATACCATGCAGTTATTTTTTTTTAAATAGTTGAAAGACAAACAGACTGTCAACATGTCATAATGTTTAATTTCATAAATAGTTTCGCGGAGATAATAATAACACATGAATGTTTATGTAATTTTAATTCTTAAATTGTTGTAGTTAATAAGACTGCGATACGTAATATTTAGAGAGGAATGAAGAGTATTTATTTAAAAACGAACGGTGCATAATTTAATTGATACGACATATTCATTATCGCGCATAACTATAAAAGCGATATAATAAATTTATGCATTATATCAACAGTGTAAATGTAACGTTCTCGGAGGGCGATTTCGCATTTTGTCGCCTTAAACAAAATACGTTCCGCCAATACCGTCGCATGTGATTACCGTAACGAACGAATATGAATACATACTGCCATGTAAATATAGTTTCATATTTCAAACATAAAACTCCAAGCACTTGAGTGTTTATGCAGCAAATGTTTTTTTTAATGATCATATTTTAAAATAACTTATAAGACTTTAGTCTTATATCCAAAGTTAAACTATCTTGGCGTCAAATTATTTCCGGTATTCCAATGTATTTAACAAGATAAGTATTGATGCAAAGCATCAAAGGGCGTCGGGAATTTCAGTGTAAAAGGCACTCAATGAAGTTACATGGAACGATTTTTTTCTACTGTAAATATTTATATATTGGCCGATTATTTTAAACAAAATAGGAAAAGATACTGGTAACCATTATCTATGATTTTGTGTTATAACCCCCAAATAACCATTGTCTATGATGTTGTGTTATAACACCCAAATAACCATTATCTATGATTTTGTGTTGTAACCCCCAAATATTTCATATTTCATTTTATTTACATTGGTTTCCTTTTTTTACTGGCATCCGTGTGCAGTTTTCATTAATGGAACAGAACTGTGTAGGTTTTAAAAATCTGCTTCATCTTGTAAGCGTAATTTCATATTTTTCTCAGCTTCAAGGGGAGATGATTCTGAACTTATTCTTACGTTGCTCATTTACGATAGGGGTTGAGTACTCATTGATATGAAAACACTGTAAAAGTTTTAATGTGCTTACGACCCCCCCCCCCCACCCCCACCCCCCACCCTCTCACACATATATTTCATGGGCATAATACAAACAAAAAATGTTAAAATAAAACAGCATATTTATTTAAACTTAAATGTCTACATCAAAACAAAAAGTATACATAGAACACAAATAAAATAATTTGATTCTACTGGGGCTCGAACCTTGGACCTCTCACATGTGAAGCGAGCGTGTAACTACTTCACTACGGAACCGCTTGAAAAATCACCTTCTAACTAAGATATTAGTAAGTGACTGTAGTATAACGGTTATCAATAAAGCAATAAACCGTGTAATCGCTGTCGTCATGTAAAATTGAAGAAAATTCGCGTTAACCAAAACTCGAACAGCAAAAGTCTGCGCTATTGTTAGAAAAAACACAAAATGAATATATTTTGATTATGTTTTGTTTTTATACAAAACCAGAAAGTTTCACCGGTTCGCGTATTTGCCCAGTCCCTGTGATCTTTTATTATTGCCCAGTCGCTGTGATCAGTTATTAATTAAAAGAATTAGCTTTGCATTATTGGCAATAAATGTTGTAGTAAATGTAATAGGCACAAATGCAGTACTTATTTACACTACTTTACACAAAAAATCACCACTATGCAAGATATTCTGGCAACAAAAAATATACATTGATCCGTAATATAACTTCTCCTCCCATAAGCGAAAAAAACGTATAACATACGAGTCGCCGCACTTCAGTGCGACGCCAACAAGAATATTAATAAATTAATTACAATTGACACTTATCATGATACACTTATCACTAATGACAATGGAAAAATGCTCTCACAACCTCGGAATCCTACGCCGCCTCATGACCCAAGGTTCCTTGGGGTGTTTATTAAGGTTGATACATGTTTGTAAAATTGCTTGATAAATCTTGGCAAGGAAATAGATTTTGAAAAAGTCCCCTTTCATATTGATCATAAATACTATGTATGTATAATCAATACGACAAAACGCAAGCGGATATGTTTTCAGACATATGTTTCATCCTTTAACAACGATCAATGAACTTGTGTGTCACAGAGTGGCGTCGCTTTTTTTGGGGTGGGGGTGGGGGAGGGAGGGATAGGGTCCCAATCGGAGCCCACTCGGCCATCCGTGCTGTTACTTTAATGATGTATTTTTAACTTAAAATAATAAATCCTCGTAGTATCACAAGATATAACGAAAACAAGAAAACTCTCCAAACTATTCAATCGTTACGCCTTTCAACGCTTTATAATTTTCAGGTTTTAAATCGTCATAAGATGCATATAATAGATATTTTAGAGCATGGTTAATGTTCAGTATTTGTTTCCTCACAAATATCACAACTGCGACGAAAAATTGCGAATATGAAAGATGTTTTTTATTTTGTAAATTTTCCAAAACGTGAAAAGGCCCCTACATATTTTAATTATATTAACTTTTTGCAATCTTGATAAATTACAAACATATATTTCTTTTTCCGAATGATTGAAAATTGCTATTATAAAACTAAATGCAGGCCTTTATAGAAAAGCTATAAACTCATATATAAGCTATAAACTGCATGCGTAACTAAGAGTTATTAAAAAGCCTGCTTTATGTAAGAAAAAAATACTCATTTTTTTGTGGATAATATTAAACGTCCTAATCATTGCTTATTATGATATGTTTGTCTCACAGTATTTTGACGAGTTTGATGTTTCACTTAACTTCCCTCGTGTACCTTTTTTTCTCTCCGATGGATCATTCTGCGTTACGCATTTTATTACTTACGCGCAAGCCCGCAATGAAAATATAATTTAGAAAGGTATACTTTTTTCGTTTTGTTATTTAAAAACGAATGGTTTTTCACATGCTGTAGCAATCAAATTATCCGAGCATACACATATGTTATCACTCACAAAGAATTGAACCTTCATTTTCTTCGCAAATCTTTCAAATATTTTTCGATTACACCAGTTTGTATTTTTTATACTATGTACGTAATATATTTTCGTCATCTTTATTGTAAGTGTTTTGTGTTTGTTATAACGTGATATCGATTTGTTTTTATTGTGCACAGTGTGTTCTACACATAAATTACCAATTGCGAGTCTGGCACAAGTCTTACAAAAATTATAATCTGCTGTAAAATAAAAAATATGTTTGAGGTCTCAACAAGATACGATGTTTTTTACTTGGCAGTGCATGAAATTTATTTGCTTAAATTGCCAAATATTTAATAGGCAAGCACTAAAAATGCATGAATTGCCAAGCTTGTGCAATTCAGCGAAGATAAATTCATCCACAAAATTAATGTACAGAAACATACATTCACAAACATGAGAAACTTTATAAGTTGTGGCATAATGGCAAATGGAGTTTTTAAAAGCAATTCGATGATTTTTGCCGGTGTTACGATCAAATTTAACCGCTAACGACATTTGACTATGGATTACAACATACACTAGCTGCTGCATGCACAAAACATTGGTTTTTCATAGATTTTTTTAAAGAGATGAAGCCAATGCTTATGAGATGAGGCTAATGATAGGAGGTGGCGCCAATGCACGATGTATGAATTCACAGTCGTATGGCACTGACATCATCATATGATGTACATTTGATAGGTGATGTTATTTTTTGTATTTACTTTTTTTTCAACGTACATTCGTAGGCCCAACTCCTTTTAGAACATAAACATATTGAAAAAAGATGTACATATTTTTAAACACATAATTTATCAACTCAATTAATAAGTTTGCAACCCGAATAAAACAGGTTGTACGATATATACCAAAAGTATGTACTATTCAAGAAAACCAATAATTTAATTCTCAACATTCTAAAAATATTTAATCTTCAACATTTTGTTGTATGAAATAATTGCATAAAATAAATGCTAATTCACGAAATAAATATAAGACGATACTTCTGCTTGAAACGATGATTTGTGCCCCTTAATCCAAATGCATAATTTACTAAACGGCCAATATCAACGAATTTATATATGCTTATATATGTTGTTTTACCCATTATCAACTCCAAAAAATGTAGATAGCTCGGTCTTTTTCCTTTAACGATTTTTATTTACAAGTTAAATGTTCTTATCTCACTAAGACAAACGTTCCAATGTGTGTTGAATTAGTCAATTAAAAATGTAAAATATAAGTTCTGTAAACATAATACATAGAAACCATAAATAAAATTAGTCACTTTTAAGTAGCTATAAATGTGCATTGGCGCCACTTTGCCACTTCCTAGGCATTGGCTCCATCTCGTTTTGAAAAATAAAAATAATCTATAAGATTGGCTATAAGCCGATGTTTTTGTGCATGCATGTTCACATCCATCGATTTATGTATTTAGCGATTTAATTGGCTGGGAATGTGCTCCTCACACAGGCAAAATACCGTTACATCGATTTGCTTTTACAAACTCTACCATCCCACAACTATAAAGGTCCTCACGTTTCCAAATGGGCTTCAATTGTATGTTTCTGTAAGTGTTGATGCATTAAATCTTCTCTGAATTGCACTACATTTGCCGATTTTTTTCCGGCATAGCTGTATAAGCCAGCTTTTCACCTTACCTGACCTTTGTAAGTGTCCAATAAAATTCAAATAAAATTTCCCGCGGCTAGACACGAATGAATACACTTCATTTATTCCATTGGCATAGTTGAGCATACCACCAGAACATTGGAAACATGAACGCGTCTTTGTAACACTGTTTTACTGCGTGTTCAGCATGAAACAATTCTTATCTCTAATGAAAAGGCTTGATAGATAGAACAGTTTTACACTAAATACTCGAACATCAATACATTTTGTGCGTGCACCTTTTATTTTCAGAGAATTGCCAGCGCTAGAACGTTTGATCTCATTCATTGAACTCTTTACCTTTCACCAACTTCTACCACAATTAACGCCGTATATCTTTTTTTTTAAAGAAATTTCTGGTTAATAATGCGAAATATGTTGACCCCCCCCCCCCCCCCCCCCACCCCCACCCCCACACATAAAACCTACTCACCCTGTAACATTATCCGTGAAATTTCAAAACATCCGGTCCTTAGCGCCACCTCGGAAGTTTAGTAGCATTGGCTCAATTATTAATGCATCTAAAAGAGGCGGCGCCCTTGATTAACGGCCGTGTAGTGACTTCCCAGCCAGCCCTAAAGTTCGGGTGAAATATTGAGGAAAGACTAAAAGGTAACTAAAAGAAGTCTTTTTCGTAATAAGACATACTCTTTTAGATCTTTTTGTGTAAACCATCACACAGGCACACAAGAGCATTGAGTCACAATTTTCCCAAATTCTCATTCAGAAACGAAAATACTGTTACCAACTTAAGATATTCGGCGAATTTTGTTTGTCAACGATGAAAATCAAAGGTCCTCATTATATTTATGTTTTTCCGACAACGGGAACATGTTTCTTCGTTCATATGCTACTCGACTGGCAAATAGTTTCTTTTCTTTACCTTATCGTCGAAACCCACGGTATACTTCTATACTAAGTATGTATGTGAGTGTACAATAATGTATATTCTTGCGTGTCGGCGGATGATGAAAGTTTATAATTTTCTTGCGTGTCTGCGGATGTATTATGTAAGGACACGAGGGTGTGCCTCAGTACTCCTGCCCTATTAAATTGGTTCTTCTAGACTCTACTAGATTCAGCAGAAATTAAAATGGCATGTGTATCCAGACAAATGTCCCACGTGTCATTGCATGTTGAAACATGAACTATCATTGCTTTCTAGCGTTTGGGAAAAAACCGGACCTGGCCTGAAAAGTCACTTCTTTTAATAAATGAAGCAAGATATAAAAAACGTACACCGGACATTTTAATTTTAGAAGACATTGCTGCGTGTTAAGCATCGTACTTATTGGTATTATTTCAGTATCATGAATTTTAACTTTAAAATGAAGAATCAATTCGAGAATCGATCATACAGACCTTCAGAACTAGTAAAATAAATGAAAGTTTGTGTGCAATATTAGCACATAAAAACACAAATTAACACCCCTTTTTTCACAAAAAGATCATTTATTTAAATATTGAGATGGTACAGTTGATAACAACCTGCATGAACAGTGAAAAATGACATGATCCATTAAAAAAGAAACAATCACAATTTAAAGGAATTTGCACACAAGTTGACAATAAAGCAATAACAATACATTAAAATCTGTCTTGCACTTAAAATTTTAGTGTTTTTGCCCAAGCACGCAACATATGTTCGTACATTTTGTGGGGACTGCAATGTGGTTATTTGGCAGCTGTCAAGCCTTTTGATTATCCTCTGCACTCTGAAAGGACGTGCACTGCAATTTGACTGTCTGTACAGAAGCCTGTCTTCTCCCTCACACTAAGGATGTACACTGCCTGTATAATGGCTTCAGTGATTTCCCCCTAAACACTTTGGTGTGTATACCGAGTAGACTATCAGCATAATGTCCACCCTAGCACTCAATTGCGTGTTTGTGCACATCGGTGGGGCCTGCCTCAAGCAGTCCAAGGCTCTTCCTGCAGGTCTGCACAGACTTGCGGTCCCCGAGGGCCTCGTACAGGCGGCTGGCCTCTGAGATGAGTGTGGCACGGTCCCCAGGGCAGGCCATTAGGGGCTCGGGCAGGTGTCTTCCGGCCAGCAGGAGGGCCGCAGCCTGCTCCCTGTCTGGGCAGTCTCCCTCACAGTCGTCACTGGACACGTCTGAAATACATGAACCAAGGCATGAAAAATAACTGTAATACACCACAAAAAGTGTGACGGATAGAAGAATGGACATCGTGCAAGGCAGAGACCATTATCAGGAAAATGAGTTTAAGACCCAACTCAATTCAAACAAATAAGAAAATGAGCGCAAGAAAAAGTGGCGACTAAATGATCCTTCCTAAAGGGGAGCACTAAATGATCCTTCCTATAGGGGAGCACAAAAATCGTGATTTAGAAAAATAAAACCAATTAAATGTTCAAGCATACCTTTGTCCTCTTGTGATATGCGCCTTCGAATAATACTTCTATCCAAGAGTTGTTGGGTGCGAGCAGGATTAGCACCAGCCATCATACGGCTAGTTGCCTCATGAAGGAATACCTGAACACAGATGACAAAATGTGCTTTAATAAGATGATACGCTACAGGTGTTTACTTCAGCAGCAGCAGTTGTTCATGGGTGGTGAAAGCATCATTGAATGAGCTGACAAACACTTCACATTATTATTTGTAAAAAATTACTATCCTCAATTATTTTTTAATTATTATTTTCAAACAGATCCAGAGATAATAACTATGCATTTTATTCTATCAATATTTATAACTATTTAGGGACATTTATTAGCAGGAACCCACTAACTCCCAAAGATTTTTGCTTTTCCACATTTAAAGCGGAAACTATATCCAGTAAACAAGTAAAACTAAAACAACAACTGACAAAAACTGTGGTCGAAATGTTAGTTTATAACCATGCTATTAATTGTATGACTTTAAACAGAAATAAGTTTATTTTGGAATTATGAAAAGTATTTTACCCTGGGCAGCGCGGCCCTGTCCGTCTGTACGATGGTGCGAAGGCTGGCCAAGTCCTGCTGGAAGGCAATGAGCTCGGTTTGGGCACAACTGTCACCGCTCTCCTGCTTGCGCTCCCATACCTCTGTCCTGGTGGCCAGTAGCCAGTCACAGACCAGCAGCTCCAGGGACTGCAAACAACAGAGAACAACTATCAACCACAGGTACTGCAAATAACAAAGTACAACTATCAAACAGATACAGCAAATAACAGAGTAAAACTATCAGCCATAGGTATTGCAAATAAAATATAACAACTATCAACCACAGATAATGCAAATAACAGCGTACAACTGTCAACCACAGGTACTGCAAATTACAGAGTACAACTATCAAACACATATACTGCAAATAACAGAGTACAACTATCAGCCATAGATACTGCAAATAACAGAGTACAACTATCAGCCGCAGATACTGCAAATAAAAAAAAGAGTACAACTATCAACCACAGATATTGCAAATAACAGAGTTCAACTATCAACCACAGAAACTGCAAATAACAGAATACAACTATCAACCACTGATACTGCAAATAACAGAGTGCAACTATCAACCACTGATACTGCAAATAACAGAGTGCAACTATCAACCACTGATACTGCAAAAAACAGAGTACAACTATCAACCTTAGGTACTTCAAACAACAGAGTACAATTAGCAACCACAGATACTGCAAATAACACAATACAACTATCAACCACTGATACTGCAAATAACAGAGTACAACTATCAGATACTGCAAAAAGCAGAGTACAACTATCAACCATAGGTACTTCAAACAACAGAGTACAATTAGCAACCACAGATACTGCAAATAACAGAATACAACTATCAACCACTGATACTGCAAATAACAGAGTACAACTATCAGCCATAGTACTGCAAATAACAGCGTACAACTGTCAACCACAGGTACTGCAAATAACAAAGTGCAACTATCAAACACAGATACTGCAAACAACAGAGTACAACTATCAACCACAGGTACTGCAAACAACAGAGTACAACTATCAGCCATAGTACTGCAAATAACAGCGTACAACTGTCAACCACAGGTACTGCAAATAACAAAGTGCAACTATCAAACACAGATACTGCAAATAACAGAGTACAACTATCAGCCATAGATACTGCAAATAAAAGAGTACAACTATCAACCACAGATACTGCAAATTACAGAGTTATACTATCAACCACATATATTGCAAATAACAGAGTAAAACTATCAGCCACAGATACTGCAAATAAAAGAGTACAACTATCAAACACAGATAGTGCAAATAACAGAGTTCAACTATCAACCACAGATACTGCAAACAACAGAGTACAACTATCAACCACAGGTACTGCAAACAACAGAGTACAACTATCAACCACAGATACTGCAAAAAACAAGAGTACAACTATCAACCAAACAGGTACTGCAAATAACAAGAGTACAACTATCAACCACAGGTACTGCAAATAACAAGAGTACAACTATCAACCACAGGTACTGCAAATAACAGAGTACAACTATCAACCACAGGTACTGCAAATAACAGAGTACAACTATCAACCACAGGTACTGCAAATAACAAGAGTACAACTATCAACCACAGGTACTGCAAATAACAGAGTACAACTATCAACCACAGGTACTGCAAATAACAGAGTACAACTATCAACCACAGACTTTCAACCATACCCTGATACCACTACTAAAGTTTTTCATTACCTTCATAAACTTAAAATTATACTGGTGATTGCAATTCAAAGGTGGTGAAACTTGTATTTGCCCTGTTAGGTAAACGTTTAGCATTTTTATTAAGTAACTTTTAAGTTCAAAAATCATTAATGGTTTATTGTATTCAAGGTTTTTTGAGTCAGTATACAGATATCCAGATAGTATCCAGATATTGATTTCAGATGCTATTTCCCTCTTAATTATTACACAAATTCCTATGCTGTCAAATATCACAATATGCAGTCCAGACTCCACTTCATTCCAGCAACTTCTTTATACTCTTTAACTTTTGTTGTTATTTCAATCTGTTATCTTTTATTTTTTAAGTAAACATAACAAGAGGAAATTCACAAGTATTATGATGGTTTATTTTATTCCTAAAATCTACCTCCTGTGCTAACTGGTACCCATATCACAACAAGCAGTCCATTTCGTCCCAGCAGCATCCTCTCAATTCTAGTACCAATATGAACATAAGCTGGTAACCTTGCAATATATTCCACATCTTTCTCGGGTCAGATGGGGACATCTATTGGTGTTCCATGACGTTTTAACAAAAGTAATTATTGCATTGCAGAAACACTGCAAATATTGCACAATGCAATGCAACTACAATGCACAATCACCAATGCTTTGATTCAATCCATCATTCCATCAGTGATTTATTTTTGTGTGAAGATCAGCCGTCATTACTCTTCAAATCTTTAGTGAGCTTCATTCAATATACAATCCCTGTCTTTTTCAGCATCAGCATTACTTGTCTCGCAAAGCCGTCCAATTAACACCTTGATTTTCTTTTACCTACATAATTGTACATTTTCAGAACCATCGCACATGACTTTGAATATTCTTAAGTCGGCTCTTTGACTTCCTAATTCCAATTTTTGGTACCTCACACAAGGTACTGCAATGTTGGAATTGTTTCCAGATGTTTTCCAAATAATAATCTGAAATGTCTAGATGACTGATGGCATTTTAGAATGACTGGTCAGCAGAAATACAAGGAATATTGTCTTGTCGTACCTGTACAATGGCGGTGTTCTGGGAGGTGTAGGAGAGTTTCAGTGTCTCTCTGAGGAGCCTGCCAGCACGGTCACACTGGCGCAGCACACCTGCAAGCTGACTGGGAGACCGGGCACACTGAAGGTTCCTCCTAGCACGGTAGCATACCAACACACACCGTGGTAGAGGGTCCCTGAAAGTAGCAGAACTTGTACTTAAACATTGAACAGAATTATAACCAGCTTTACCACCGGCTTTTTAATGACTTACATCCAAATATGACAGGCGTGAATTTTAAAATCTATGATAGATAACTTCTCTGCGTAAGGTAAATTCTAGTGTTTCAAGGTTTAAGGGTAAGAAATATTTGTTCTGTACCTCAGATGCTATTCTCAACAGTGACTTTGTATTTTCAATTTTAAAAGGTTCAAATAACACTCAAGACTTCATGTTTTATTAAACAATGTCTTGGCAATCACAATGATTTAGGTCAAGCAAAACAATTACGAAAAAACAACTACTCTGAATGATATAATTTTTGTGGGAAAGCATCAATCAGTTGGTAACATCGTTCTACATTCTCATCGTCGCCAATCAGCCAGTATGCAGCCACTGATGTAACTGCTGCCCACCACTTGGTCACCTCAGCACTTTCTGAATTTAAAATCAATTGTTATGAACAAAAACCGCTGAAATCCATTTTATTTTGAAGAATCAAATTAATCTTCAGATCACTAAAAATAAAGATATTAACATTAAATCCTGGCAAAGAAGTAAAAGAAACACCAATGACTGCCATTGTTCAAGTTAAATTTGGAAAAGTACCGGTACAGGCCCAATGGAAAAATTAGCGCATAAACAGAAAATAGAAATAGGGAAAATATGTTCTACCGTGAAAACATTAATATTCGTCAGACATTAATTTAAGTCTTTTTCGTCCTTCGACCGATGGACGAATTCAAGATCCTAACGAACAATCATGTCCCATATTTGAAACAAATAAGACTGAATTACCATAGGCATGAGGCATTTAAATCCAGCATAATCCACGCATAAACACAGGGCTCGAAATTAACACTCGCACACTCGCAGAAAAAAGATTGCAAGGTAAGTTAAACGCCACTAGTATTTTTTGCAAGTAAAGAAATACTGAAAAAAATGAATTATATTGCTAAATGCGTTTGACGGCATAAACGCTTAACCGTAGGTCAATTTTTGGAACGTCCAAATACCCATATGCGGAAGAGCGCACCTTGTTTGTAGACTGGTATACTTATAGTACAGATACCCGGATGGTATTGATACAAAGAACATGAAACAGTCGACTATTCACACTCAAGTTAAATCCGGTTTTGACACAAAGGGGTGTACATTATACAGTGTACTGACAACTGACATTTCGTGTAAAAAGCGAATGCAATAAGGCTGTATCGAATGCGTCGACTTCGTTTAGGTAGAATAGTGTTGATTAGCGCTAATTGTTAACAACTTTATTACCCATTGTGTATTGTGTTTTTCAGGGGTGTTGCAGATTATACAGCTAACACGCGGCGAATCCGGATTAAAGACAATACTATTAAACGCAATTAAAATATGACGATGTGTGATCAACACCTGACTGAAATATATTCTGCGCTTTTATTACAAATTAATAAAGAACATATTAATTTGTGTTTGGTTGTCCATGATTGTAATGGAAAAAGACTAATTGGAAATTGGCTTCGTTGTTTAAAACACTCGTTAACAGTTATTCAGTCCCACTTATCCGCTAATCATAACAAAGAACATGTCAATGACATAAAATAATAAGGGACAGTTACTATCACCTGAAATAACAGACTTGTTAATTGGCATATGCCAAACAAGGCCCACCTCCTGCAAGTGACTACCAAGTGTAACCCGTCTTTCTCCAGCACGATTTTTTCGCAACCGCGTATTACATGTATTACAAACATTACAAACAAATCAGACGCTTTTTTTTTCAAAACCAGAAATGGACGAATTAAAGTGCTGACGAAATAGTCATTTTTTTAAAAAGGACGAAATTTCGTGCTGACGAAAATAAATGGTTTAACAGTATGTCTTCAAGTTACCAATTTAGGGTATTTTTAATTGCTTTTACTTTATTGCACATTACCATTGCGATTTTTTTTAATTTAAAGACAAGCATTCCTTTTTAATTTAAATAAAAACGTTGACAGCAAATCAATGGAAAGTTACAAAGGAAATGGTCAGATCAAATGCACTGGTCCATCAAACTAGTCCAGATTTAAAGGAAAAAGGTGCTCATGCTTCCAAACATTTTTTGGAATTTATTTGTTCACTCGCCAACAACACAATTGGGACAAAACTTTTTATTTGTCCTCCATAGGGAAATTGTCCTCCATTGGGCAACTGCCATTAACCAGTTTATTACTTTTCTTGACCCACTATTCGGTTGTCCTGGATAATCAAACTACAGTTTATTCTGAGCTCAGGCTTACCAGAGTTCTTGAAGGCTGATGTCACGGTGAGGACAGTGTCCCGGTGGTGTTGCTGGGACACCTCAGTCATGAGCTGGCTGTACAGGAGCACCTCTGTCAGGCCGCCACCATTCTCACAGCTGTGATACCCAGCACCTGTAAGGGCGTGTAAGGAACGCTCCAGAAGGTGCTCACAAAACTGCTGAGTCACCTGGGAAAATGGGTCCGCTACAAATGGACAAAAACATTTGGTTAACAAAAATGATCAGATCATCAGGACAATCTTACTTCAATTGAAAACACACTTTAACATTAATAATTACTTCATTAAGTGTATACAATGTAAAGGCACCTGGAGCAACTTATAAAGAATCCATGAAACAGCACTCAAATAAGTTTAAATCAGTTTAATAACCGATACAAGCAAAGCATTTGACTTAGATGTCACATTCTTGGTAAAGAAATCATAAATATCTCAACTTACCTTCTGGTGGGCTTCCTGTGAACATGGTGTCTTTAGAGCCCAGTGTCCAGTCCTGGTCCACATAGAAGCGGTGTCCCTCAGGCTGACACAGCCACTGGAGGCTGCCTGGGATCTGCTCTCTGCTGTGAGACATCGTGGCTCGAGCAAGGCTCAAGAAGTAGCGCTGCAATTTATGAATTGTATAACACTTTACCAACAAAATCAAAACTGAATTACTTTCATACCTTCACGTCCTTTGCTGAAATACTATAGGCTTCTTTTCTTTTAAAATGCCTGAATAGATGTGTTGAGAATGCTGCTGTTTTTTTCTTCTAAATTTATATCTGCATTAAACAGAAAACTAGATTCATAAACAAATTATGAAAGGAAAATCCAACTTGATGATTTTAGAAATTAAGACTTTAACTTATTTTTTTTTATTAGACACCAATAAATTTATCAATTTCTTACAGAGAACCACTTAAGCTTTCCGACGGACAGTCTCAGTGCAATTGAAGTGTAGACCTCTGCCTTGACAGCAGGGGGCGTGGCCTCTCCTGATGCCTCGGCCATGTTCACTGCACACAGGCCCAGGTTGACACCCCATACATCACTGCCTGGGATCAAACCTGCAGCGAACACAATCACATTCATCTTACACGCCTGTAATACAATCTATATGACACATACTAGTACATTAAATCCTAAAATTTTAATGGCAATCATCAATTCCATTTAGATCTCATTCAATCTGAATGTATTATTTAAATTAATAAATCTTATATTTGACCCACCATGCATAGAAATAGTCTATAAAGTATTGATTTTCAATTGTATACATCATGTGTTAAGACTTCCAAATGTTTCTTTACCAGCTAAGTGCAGCTGATGAAGCCTAAAGTAGGCCAGTGCTGCTTGTTTGGCAGAGTTCTTCCTGTCTGATACGTCATCCAGCTGCCTCCAGATGTGAAGGCCGGACGCTGCCAGCCAGCGCCCCACATACAGTTTGTGCAGGACCTGTCTCACCAACTGCCAGAGCATGCTGGCTGCCAGATCCAGTTTCGAGGTGGGCAAGGGGCGTCTGAGGGCTAGTAGAGCCAGCTTCCATTGGTTGGCTGCAGATATGTAGTCTCCCTGGAAATAGTATACTTACATTTGAGGAGGAACATGTGATAAGAAACAAGCAGTGCTTTTTATAAGTTCAAATCCTGCTATATTTGCTCCAGGTTTTCAATGTTTAGTGAAATTGAGGGTTAAATTAATTTGTTACTATAAAACTTCCCACAATTAATTTCCTGAAATTTTAACAACAAGCAAATTCGTTGAATTGATATCCCCCGCCAATATGCTTCTGAACACAAAAGTGTTATATTTGACACTCAAAAAAGCATTTTTTCAAGATACAAAGGGCCATAACTCCTTTATTAACAGATGATGTACAATGCCATTTGGCGTGCATCATCCTCTTATTCATATATATACTCATACCAAGTTTCAATGAAATCCGCCAAAGCACTTCCAAGATATGGCTCGGGACATAAGTGCCGGACGGACGGAAAGACGGACGGACAACACCCAAAACAATATCCCTCCGCCTATGGCAGGGGATAATAAGCTCTATGCTATGATGGCGCTAAGAAAAAAAACTTAGTAGCAAAATCTAGGGGTGTCCTGGGGCATGCCCCTCCTCGAAAATTGTTGGATCCCAGATCTTTTGTGGTGCGTTTTTCGGCTATTTCCTGAGCAAAATTAAGACTTTTTTTTCTGAAATTAGCCCTTTTTTGCTTGAAGTTTTTTTCTTCGCTGTTGAGCCACTTGCTGACATTTTGCAGCCGATTTTTTTTGTTTACATAGAACCCGGTGGCGTAGTGATAATGATACATTAACACCGTTAACAGTTTTCGGTACATTTGATATTTAGGTTAGAAATGACTACAAGATGGACATGATGGCCCTGAATCGCTCACCTGACTAACAAAATACAATCCCAACCCAGATTTCATCAAGATAAAAATTCTGACCAAATTTCATAAAGATTGGATGAAAACTGTGACCTCTATTGTCTACACAAGATTTTTCTAATATTTGACCTACTGACCAAGTTTTTGACCCCAGGTGACCCAAATACAATCCCAACCCAGATTTCATAAAGATAAACATTCTGATAAAATTTCAGATTGGATGAAAACTGTGACCTCTATTGTCTAAACAAGGTTTTTCTATTATTTGACCGCTTGACCTAGTTTTTTACTCCAGATCACCCAAATACAATCCCAACCCAGATTTCATCAAGATAAACATTCTGACCAAATTTCATAAAGATTGGATAAAAACTGTGACCTCTACTGTCTAAACAAACAAATTGTTGACGGTTTTTCTATTTTTTTACCTAGTGACCCAGTTTTTGACCCCAGATGGCCCAAATACCATCCCAACCCAGATTTCATCAAGATTAACATTCTGACCAAATTTCATTAAGATTGGATGAAAACTGTGACCTCTATTGTCTACACATGGTTTTTCTAATATTTGACCTAGTTTTTGACCTAGTGACCTAGTTTTTGACCCCAGATGACCCAAATACAATCCCAACCCAGATTTAATCAAGATAAACATTCTGACCAAATTTCATAAAAGATTGGATAAAAACTGCGACCTCTATTGTCTACACAAGATTTTTCTATTATTTGGCCTAGTTTTTGACCTAGTGAACTAGTTTTTGACCCCAGATGACACAAATACAATCCCAATCTAGATTTCATCAAGATAAACATTCTGACCAAATTTCATAAAGATTGGATGAAAACTGTGACCTCTACTGTCTACACAAACAAATTGTTGACGTTTTTCTATTATTTGACCTAGTGACCTAGTTTTTTACCTCAGATGACCCAAATACAATCCCAACCCAGATTTCATCAAGATACACATTCTGACCAAATTTCATAAAGATTGGATGAAAACTGCGACCTCTATGGTCTACACAAGGTTTTTCAATTATTTGACCTAGTTTTTTACCCCAGATGACCCAAATACAATCCCAATCCAGATATCATCAAGATACACATTCTGACCAAATTTCATAAAGATTGGATGAAAACTGTGACCTCTACTGTCTACACAAACAAATTGTTGACGTTTTTCTATTATTTGACCTAGTGACCTAATTTTTTACCTCAGATGACCCAAATACAATCCCAACCCAGATTTCATCAAGATACACATTCTGACCAAATTTCATAAAGATTGGATGAAAACTGCGACCTCTATGGTCTACACAAGGTTTTTCAATTATTTGACCTAGTTTTTTACCCCAGATGACCCAAATACAATCCCAATCCAGATATCATCAAGATACACATTCTGACCAAATTTCATAAAGATTGGATGAAAACTGTGACCTCTACTGTCTACACAAACAAATTGTTGACGGACGCACGCACACACGCCGGACATCACACGGTCACATAAGCTCACCATGTCACTTCGTGACAGGTGAGCTAAAAACAGCCCGCCGTCTCTGTAGTAATTATATGACATTTTATGAAATCCAAACATTACTTTTTTAATTTTTTTTTTTTTTAAGAAATGCGTGAGAAATTACTAAGTCAGCGTGAGACCTTCATTACATGCCAAAAACCGTGAGACTCACGGCGAAACCGTGAGACTTGACAGGTATGATTTCATAACTGACTTGGGCTAGCATCCAATGTCGCTCATTGGAGATATGCAGGGTTGCATCTAGAAAAAAACAAAGATAGGGGTTCTGGCCCCCCTCACTTTCAAGAAAGGCTTGATCCCCTCTTACATTTAAAAGAGGGGGACTCAAAGAAAAGATTAATTAATCTAGACCCACACAAATCTCTTTAAAGAACCAACATTGTATAAACTAGGAATATGTTCAACGTATGTTCATATTGAAACTATCCCGAACTTGTCAGTTCATAAAAATTGAAGAAAAAAAATCAAAAATATAGTTAACTGTAGAACTTTGAAACTGTTTTAAATTGTTTATATACACTGGTTAGATAAGACGTTTACGATTCTGCATTCGCATCTGCACTATTTGAGACATCCTGCGATCGCGAACCTAACATTTGGTCATTTCCTGGGCTTACATTATTCTGTCCCCTTTCTTTTCTAAAGAACTGTGTTAATTTCTGTTGCTTCAACTTTCCTTCTTCGTTTGAAGCATCCATTTTTCCAGGAATCCGCAACTCACTTTCTAACTCTGTCTTTCAAGTTGCATAGCGACCATAAAGGGAAGTAACTCTTATCAACTTTTTTAGCCAATCAAAATCGCTGTTTCTTGGGAAATTAGTTTATAGTGGCTATGTCAATTATGCCATAACTCCGCCCATCTTATTAAATGACAATTCCGTCATGGTTGATTCGATAACATTGAATCGTAACATCTATAGGTCATTACACGGCAGGCTTCAGTGATTCAGTTATCACGTAAATCGCTGACATGTTCGAACAAGATGTGTCTGTGAAACACAATGTCCCCCTATATGATGTTTGACCTTGAAGGATGACCTTGACCTTGTGAAGGATGACCTTGACCTTTCACCACTCAAAATGTGCAGCTCCATGAGATACACATGCATGCCAAATATCAAGTTGCTATCTTCAATATTGCAAAAGTATTCATAAAATAAGTGATTTGTGCCACATATATTTGACCTCTGACCTTGAAGGATGACCTTGACCTTTCACCACTCAAAATGTGCAGCTCCATGAGATGCACATGCATGCCAAATATCAAGTTGCTATCTTCAATATTGCAAAAGTATTTATAAAATAAGCGATTTGGGCCACATATATTTGACCTCTGACCTTGAAGGATGACCTTGACCTTTCACCACTCAAAATGTGCAGCTCCATGAGATACACATGCATGCCAAATATCAAGTTGCTATCTTCAATATTGCAAAAGTATTCATAAAATGAGCGATTTTGGCCACATATATTTGACCTCTGACCTTGAAGGATGACCTTGACCTTTCACCACTCAAAATGTGCAGCTTCATGAGATACACATGCATACCAAATATGAAGTTGCTATCTTCAATATAGCAAAAGTTATTGCAAAATGTTAAAGTTGGCGCAAACAGACCAACAGACCAACAGACAGGGCAAAAACAATATGTCCCCCCTACTATAGTGGGGGACATAAAAAGTCTGGTTGCAGTGTAAAGCGTGACAAATTAAGACATTAGCCATGCGGATTATCGACCTAAGCGGTCGTCCTTATCCCCTGGGGCCTTTCCGGTAAGGGTATTATCTGTGTAATTTTATCGATGTTTCTGGCGATTTATACGGCCTGAAAACAGGCATTTAGATTGTGCATTTGAAAAGGATATGGTCTATTTTTTTTGAATCGCCAATTTCATGAAAATCTTATTTTTAATCGCCAGCCAGGAATTGTAATCGCCAATGGCGATTTCGGCGATCGGTAAGTCTAACGCAGCTATCGAAAATAAGCCTTAACCGTCACTTTAACGTAACAGCATAACAGAAATTGGATAAAACAAACAGCAAGACTGAAATCCGTGTAAAACCACATAACATTGTATCATTGCTGTATCAAGCCCAGCCCATGTCTGACCCCCCATTCTCCCTACCCTGGCTGTGTCCTGCTCTGCCTGGTGACTGTGTCTCCAGTACGCTACCGCTGCCTCACTGTTCTTGCTGGTGACTGGTTCCCCGTAGATGAAGAGGCGGGCCAGCACCCATGCCACCACCAGACCATTCACCAACCACATGGCCACCGTGGACAGCAGACCAGTGTTCAACACACTCCAGCTCTCTGTGAAAAACAAACAGACGTTATGGACATAGACATAATAAATAGTTTCGAAGAATGAAAATGAATAGAAATTTAATATTAACCTACCGGTAACTAGTATACAGTTCCATAGCAAAACAGCAATTTAATTGCTATTTTCCACAAATGTGGCAAAAACAGGTCTAGAAGCAATTTATGTTGCACAAAACATAAGGCCATTGATACAATTTTGTTTTCTAAGTGTAAAGAGACTGTGAGCTGTGAGACATTTATCCAAGCTGTTATGACAAATTTCTGGAACACTTTTACTGGCAAAATTATCAAATAGCGATATTTAAGCAAGAATTCATTTCACCAATACCGTTTCTTAGTCAATCATAAATTAAAAAAAAAGCTTACCAGAATTCAAGTCAACAGAGGCTTGAAGTTGTCTGCCTGCAAAACCGGACTCGTATGTGGCCCCATGGTGGACTCCCACAGAACTCAGAATGGCACCAAATGGGTTGAATGCGAGAACCCCCAGCATAAACACACACAATGTAAACCTGGTCTTGTCGGCCATTCCACCAGTACCAAAACTTGTAATGGGGCTCTGGGATGAGTCTATCGAGATAATATTAGACAGATAAATAGCATTATATCAGGGCAATTGCATCAAAAGCTAACTGAAACAAGCTTTGGCCTTTTTATGGGTAAAACCAGTACCAGTGTCTTTAAGAGATCTTAAGAACGCTCCCACATGTGGAATCAAACCTATGACCTCCCAGTACCTATGCAGACATCATATATACTACAACACTGCAACATTGAAGAACATGGTATGCTTCATATTGATGGTGATACTTCATTTGATTTTTTAAAGAAAACGATATTCATTGATTCAAAATTAAAAACAAAACAAATTAATGGTATATGGATTAAGAAATGTGTAACACCCACCCATTTCATCATAAGCTGGACTGCCTGGTGAAGAAATGTCGGTATCACTGTTAACATCTGAAGTTGGTGGCGTCATGTAACCCAGGTCGTCCATTGACGTGTCCTGTGATAACTGCAGCAGCTCTTGCAGGTCTAGAACATAAGATACACTAGGTAACTATACCATCCGGCACAAATTACCTTCACACTTAATCTAATGGCCTAGGGTTGAATAATTAGGTATATACAGAATGTTGGCATTTTTAAAGATTTAAGCAACACCTGACATTGGGAATATGACACGCATGCTTGAAAATCATATTCAAGGGATGTAAACATGTATAAGATTATGAAATATGTGCACATTTTTGAAGGGGATTAGTTTAGTCCTGCTACCTATGACATGTAAGGCACTTCCAACTGATAGTGCTATATTCACACAAGAAATGTGTCAGTAGGTTATGGATGCCCCCACATTCCATACTGTCTGAAACCTACACTTGTCTGAAAAAAAGAAGGTGCTGAAGTTCACTCGCTGGTTAATATGTTTGTAAAGTTAAAGCCCTCTAGAAGCAAATTTGCTAGTTGTTTAATTGTACATTAAGTTTGAGAAATCCAGAAGCAATAATTTTTTAGTAGAGCCATTACTCCAGTTATGTCAAATATATCAGAAGCAATATTTGGAGGGGCAAAAGTTTGCATGCTTATAAAATTATTTGCAAAGTTTCATCTGTCTAGCATGCGCCACACAAAAAGAAGAACAGATTGACAAGAGTCAATCTATATGCCCCCACCCACAAAGTCATTAGTGGGACATAACACGTTTAACATTGAATCTTACTTTGTTTTCGAGCAGCCATTTTCAGCTGTAAATTTTCCTTCTTGAGACGTTCATTGTGGTTTTTCAAATGATTGATGTAATCTATGGCCTTGCGAAGAATTGCAGATTTGTTGAGCTGAAAATTACAAGAAAGATGCATATAAAGAGTAAGTGTTGAACTTGATAAATGATAACAAGCAGTATGGTCTTTCATAATACCAAAAAAAACTAACTGAAAAAGACTAATCAGAACAATTAGTTTAGTTCCCTTCTGTGTTATTATGATCCCTATAGTAAGTTCAGTTTCAGTTGTTGTAACTGCAAATCCAGCAATTCATTTGTGTTTTCATCCAATTCCGCTTGTCCATGTCAGCTATACCAGCCATGTCCTCTTCAGTATTACACTGGCCTTCATAGCTGGCTATCATTCCACTTTTCCAAAAATTTCTGGTGATTCAGGTCTTTAAATATATTACTTGCCTCCTGCTCAGTATTTTGTAACATATTTAATGAAAAATGCAAAGTGTTGTCACGTCTATATAATAGATAATATTTTGCTGCGTCTTTATTAAAGATTAATATTTCCGTGGAATTCACAAGCGTCCACTAACACTTCTGTTGTTTTTTTATACACATTGATAATTTGTAACAGGAATTTTCCTCCATGAAGAATATGGCCATCATAACAAAGTATTACCTAAACATTACCTTAACACCTTATATTATGTTGTATAAATAATACATAATTTAAAGTTTACAAATTAGATTTGATCTACCAGTATCATAAAATTGTCTCACTATTAACATTTTTCTTTGTCTTCTGTAAACACGTCGAGTTCCGTTGCATATCCATGACAGTTACACTTCAAAATATCACGCTGTATTTGCAAACGCTGTTATTGCAATGCAGGAGCATTGTGCACCAATACACACGCAATGCAACTACAATGCACTACAGCAGGTGCAACTTGGTACTCCCATTTCCAGCTGTTCCTGCCTTTCACCATAGCAACTGTCGAGGCTCTTTCCAGAACACACACTGGTTGCTCTTAGTAACACAAATCTCTGACTTAAAATAGCTATTATTCAAAATAAAACAGAGGTTTTCTAAATTAAAAAAAGAAAGTTTAAAGCATGATAGTTACACGTTACCTTGGCTTCTGTCCCAGCAACTAGGTCTTTCAGCTCAGTGATTTTGTCATTGATACTTAGTCTGTATCTTTTTTCTATGGCATTGTGAGATGTTTTCTTCTCCCCTTTCACTGGCTTCCCAGACACTTTGGTTTGGTTCAGTCTGTTGATTGGGATTTTCTCATTCTCTACCACCTATTGCATAGAAAAAAGCTTGTTTTCTTTTAGTTTTCAAATGTTCCTTTTCAACTGTGGTTCCTTACAAAAATATATAATGTTTACTAAAAAGTTATTAAATATTAGTATTTAACTAATTTGATTCATAACACAAAAATTGTAATATAATAGAGTAATCATACTTGAATTGGGATGTTTGCTGTAACAATTGTGCTGCCACTTTTCATCATGGTCTGTAGGGTGTGTACAGGTTTTTGATCAAGTGAGCTTGAATGCACTTGCAATGGTGACAGGCTTGGCTTGATAGATATGGGGGATGTTGTCTGGATAAATGTGGGTGAGGAGCTGTGCTGGAGGGTGGTGACAGAGGACTGGCTCTGTATGCAGATAGGACTGGATGTTTGTCCCAGGCTCTGAGGCACAGACAACTGCTGCGGTGCAACAGCAGTGCTGTCCATACCCTTGAGAAGACTTTGCAACTGGGAAAGCTGTGCAAACAAGACAAGGCACACAGTTTATGTCCAATGTGATTTTGCACATTAAATCAAATATAATTTATTTTTGTTCTTTTATTCTAATGTTCCAGATTTTCTAACATGCTATCATTTTATAATTTAAACTGTACAATATCATACCACTTGCAAACAATTCATGTTTTCAATAATAGAACTAACCTGCATAACAGTCCTTGGATCAACTGTAGTTTGCTGTTGTGGCTGTTGAGCCAATGCATTCTTAGCATTGTTTTGTCTTTGAATTTCTAGTAAAAGCAACAATTTAAGGTGTTCACTTGTTAAAGTTACTTTCTGTTGCTGCCTCTGTTGTTGCCGCTGCTGTTGTTGTCTTTGTTGTTGGTGCTGTTGAAGCAACTGTAGCAACTGCAAAGAATTCTGTTGTGTTGGTTGACTCTGGGTATTTGCTGCCAATGCTACTTGTTGAAGCTTCTGAGCACTGCTGATTGGAGTATTAACACATTGTGTTTGGGGTACAGTAGTCACTGACAAAGTGTCAAAGAGATTATCATTATTAAACATCAAGTTCACATCATTGTTGCACTGCTGACTTGTTGGCTGTAGATGAGAAAGCAAAAGCTGCTCACCCAGCTCAAAATCAGATGGTTCTTCCTTCACAACTTGGGATTGTGACAGGTTTAAATGTGGATCTTGAAACAAAATGTCTGTATTCAATGGGTCCTGAACTGTATCGAATGCATAGTCTGAATTTCCATCAGGACAAATGAACTTGACAATATCTGAAAATACATAAATAATTGGGCTTGTTAATTGGACACCTGCAAGGATAGTTATTCCTCTAAGCCAAACAGGACTCGAGGGCTGAACGGAAAACTGCAGTATCTCCTTCTTTACTTAATATGAGTTACAACAGTCTTCCGTTCAGACTCGACTGGTGTGTGAGCTGTAGAAAATACATCCTATATGATTGCCTTATACTGAGGGAAGCCTAATTTCAATCACTTTTTTACATTAAGAACACGGCTCTCGTGATGATGTCACAACCATTCGCTCCAAGTATTTTGTTTCACTAACATGACTATGCTTGAAAATACATCGACACGCCTAAATCAGAAAAAACAAGTATAATTGCATTTCAAAACCTCACTTCAACTGAAAAAAACAAAATGTATCCCTATTCCATTCAATTTTTTGGTTCTCTTTATTTATTTCACATAAAGTGAAGCAGAAGACTGTTAACAAAACACTTTCATATATCCAATATATTTTAAATATATTTTTTTTACTTTTTCCCGATTCTCAGTAAAAGTTGCATGGAACAATCTATCAGCGCACATCACGAAAATAGGTCTTAATTTACAATTGAAATCGGCGAAACGTTGTTCATAAAAGTTTAAACAGGTTATTGTTAAACAAGAACAGTAACGAGTTATTTTCAGTCTGACATTACTAAATGTATGTACATTTATTTAAACTTTTTAATAGGAACAGAATAAAGAATACCATCAATATCTTCTAAATTGCCGTTGCCATAGGAATTTGAAGTCAAAAAGTCTGGTCCCAAGTCAGGAAAACCGTCAGCTCCATACGTCCAACCTAGCTGATCGGCCATCGTTGTTGTTTTGACAGAATGACACCACATTAGGTCAACCAATCAAAATACATCATTCTATGGGGTGATTGTAGCACGAGGCTAACTGACCCGGAAGTATTTGCGGCCACTATAATTAGAGATTCCGTGACCAATCGGTGAAATCCGACATCAATAATAACACTCTGGATCAGCAGACGATTTATTTCATAAATCAATATCTTACGGAGGAATCCGAGATAGCCGATGTATCACGATTGCAATAATAATACACCCAATCGGTTATTCCCGCGAAAAATCAAAGCGCTAAAGGTATTGTAGTTCTCATAGTTGTTCTGTCTTTGTACGTATTTAATATCACATACAGTCACAGGGTATGAAGGTCAACTTTTTAACATAGGCCAATCAAACGGCCAAGATAAATGCAAACACCTATGTAATTTACATTTAATTGCTCTGGTGAGATATGAAAAAAAAAATGAGGAAAATGACATTGACTTACAATCTCTCATAATTTTTATACACGGTGGCATAAAGGTGATACAGGAAATGTTTTATTTAACGGTCTCTATGACGTGCAGACGCCATAGCTATGACGTGCGCACGCGATAGCTATGACGTGCGAACGCGAAATCTATGACGTACGTGTGCACGCGATAGCTATGACGTGCGCACGCGACAGTTATGACTTGCGCACTCGATAGTGATGACGTGCGCACGTCATAGTTGACTAATCAGAATAGGGAATCAGATCAAAACAGGTAGCGCGTGCGAAAGCAATAACTGAATGATGAAACTTGTCGAAATGTCAGCCATTTTGTAACTAGCGCACTGAGCACATTGTGTGTTTTATAGCGAATTATATATTTTCCCAGCTTTTCAATCCTATTTGAAACAAATCACAAAGTATTTCCATTTTTTTAAATTATAAATGGCTTATCTGATACCTTTTCTGACTGGTTAGCTATCGCGTGCGCACGTCATAGCTATTGCGTGCGCACGTCAAAGCTATCGCGTGCGCACGTAATAGCTATCGCGTGCGCACGTCATAGAGACCATTAAACAAAATATTGCCTATGTCAACTTTATGCCACCGTAGGATTCACACAAACTCCACTTATGATTACATAGACGAAAAAAGAAAAAAGCATATATGTAAGTTGGCGTTTTGGAAAAGTCTGAGAATCTGACAAAGAATGAACCACAACATAATAAAAAAATGTATTGGTATCAACGAGCATTGAATTAAATTCTCAATCAAACTATTTAAAAAAATATTTAATATTTTTCGCCTGAAATAAAATGCTTCATTTAATGTATTTCCATTTCATTTTTAATAATTTTCATGTACGGAAATTGACATTTAACTCTTCTACTCTCCCACCGTCACCAGTATTCTTATGATCGTACCATCTTCTGCAATGTTTAAGTCGTTCATTCCTTTAAAAAAAATTGTCATCATAAAATACTGCATGTGCTGAATTGAACGTTAATATTTATTTACAGCACCCTGGTCTGTTGCAACATGCACGCTTTTCATGCGTGGAACTTAAAGTAGACGACAGCAACAATTTCGCACTCATATAAAATGATTTTTTTAGATGCGAACGAAGGGACTTAGCCAATATAAACACATGGTTATAGAAAAGCGAAATACTTAGTATACCTGTACTGAAATTAAATTGCTACCGCGTAGATTCTTTAAATGTTGTTGTTTTCACAACTGAATCGCCATTATGATTAAATTGTTCACCATTTGCTTGTAATTTTTCATACGTAGCTACTTTTTATTTAAAGGGTGATTCCCGACATTGTCTTTAATGTACCATACTGTATTTATTACCGTTTTATATAACATAAATACGGTGGCATGAAGGTGACATAGGAAATGTTTTATTAAACGGTCTCTATGACGTGCGCACGCGATAGCTGTGACGTGCGCACACGATACCTATGACGTGCGCACGCGATAGCTATGACGTGCGCACGCGATAGCTATGGCGTGCGCACGCGATAGCTTTGACGTGCGCACGCGATAGCTATGGCGTGCGCACGCGATAGCTATGGCGTGCGCACGCGATAGCTATGACGTGCGCACGCGAAAGCTATGACGTGCGCACGCGAAAGCTATGACGTGCGCACGCGAAAGCTATGGCGTGCGCACGCAATAGCTATGACGTGCGCACGTCATAACTGACCAATCAGAAAAGGTAACAGATCAGATCAGGTAGCGCGTGCGAAAGCAATAATTGACCAATGAATCACAAAGTATTTCCATTTAAAATAAATAAATAAATGGCTTATCTACGGTGGCATAAATACGGTGTAATGAAGGGGACATAGGAAATGTTTTATTTAACGGTCTCTATGAAGTGCGCACGCGATAGCTATCGCGTGCGCACGCGAAAGCTATGACGTGCGCACGCGAAAGCTACGACGTGCGCACGCGATAGCTACGACGTGCGCACGCGAAAGTTATGACGTGCGCACGTCAAGCTATCGCGTTCGCACGTCATGGAGACCATGAAATAAAACATTTCCAATTTCCTATATCCTATATTACCATGTGCTCAGTGCGCTAGTTACAAAATGGCTGCCATTTCATGGGTCAATTATTGCTTTCGCACGCGCTACCTGTTCTGATCTGATGCTTTTTCTGGTTGGTCAGCTATGACGTGCGCATGTGATAGCTATCGCGTGCGCACGTGATAGCTATCGCCTGCGCACGTCGTGCTACTACTACTAGTAATAGTAATAGTAGTATGTTATGTTATATCAGAGCCTTGCCTTTAGGACGTTTTCATTGGCTGATAAATTTGAGGGAACAAGATTATCTTGTGCGCACAATATAGCGATTGTGTTTTCCCGTCTCAAAAAAGACGGGAAAACAGACTTATTTTATGTTTTCCCGAGTTATTTTTTTTTTTTAGCGGAAAACACAAGTTCTGTTTTCCCGTCTTTTATTTTTGGAACGGTGATGTCACCTTAGTGCCACCGTAGTGTCAGCACACTTGACTCTGTAATGTGGCTTGAATATTCGATAAGTTTTTCATGCTATCTCTTATCAGTGGATAAGTCTCCATGGATCTATTTCCCCATGGGGCGTTTCTGGCGATTACGCGTTGAAAAAGGAACATAATGCTCCTTTAAAGTGTCTGTGTAATTCAGAAATTTATTTACAGGTCATCGCTGAGTCTTCACGATTACATTTTGAGCAGGCTTGCCCCTGTGACCTTTCAGGGAAAAATATTTAATTTTGAGTCAAAGTAGGTCAAAGTTACCTCGGCTGCCCGTGTATTCGCCAACGAAATAATTTAGATCCAAATACAGTAGACCAGTGCATGGTGGCCAATGAGACCTTAATGTGCACTGGTAGACAATTTAAAGACAATTCATGTCTGGTTGCCCTTAAAGGAGCCTTTTCACAGAGGGATTGCTGACAATAAAAAAGACATTCCCGCTACTCGCGCGCTGCGCCGCTTTTATGGCCTCCATAGAAGGCACAAGCCGTCGACCCAAACCCCAGAACGGATTACCCAGCACGTTGAGCGTACTGAGTATCGTCGTCCTGGGACACATCCATTATCTTCACATGGCCACCCCATCGAAATCCTGGCCTGTATCTCTGCCCGAGGTCCGCCCCGTCTGACCTCTACGCTACCACATCCGCTGCTCCCGTTCCTATTCCGGCGATATAGGAAAGCACTACCGACCTACGGATCCTTCCAAGTTCTGGGAGTCAGAAAAGTCAGCAGAAGAGCACGTCCGGGTCGAGGGATGAAGGTACTCGCTTGATTAACAGAGCCGCCCGCAGAAGTTCCCATATCTGATCCTCCTCAGACGATGTAGTAAATTCAATATCCACCTACGGACAATTACCATTACGCTTGGCGAATCTTCGGAGTCGTCAAGAAAATCTTCTGTCGCGACGTGCACGCTCCAGCTGCTAACCGAGTTCTTTTAAACTAGGGAATACTATTAAATGTATATAATTACCTTGATTTTTTTGACAATCGAACTTTTTTTTACATTTTCAACTTTAATTGCCAACTGACAGATTCAATCGCCATTGGCGATTTTATAGATCGTAAACGCTAAAATATAATATCCTGACTTTCAAATAAAGTTAGAATAAGAGATGTGTTTGTCAGAAACACAATGCCCCCTTATGCGCCACTTTGATTTTTTTTTTTTACCTTTGCCTTGAAGGATGACCTTGACCTTTCACAACTCAAAATGTGCAGTATCTCAATGAGATACACATGCATGCCAAATATCAAGTTGCTATCATCAATATTGCAAATGTTTTGACTAAGGTTAAAGTTTTGGGACACACACAATGAATGACTGACTGACTGACTGACTGACACAGTGACAGACAGACAGACAGACAGGCCAAAAACAATATACCCCCGATCTTTTGATCCGGGGGCATAAAATGCGTTTAAATAATTAAATTAAACAAAAGGTTTAAATTGTTGTTGTTATTTCTGTAACTTGTTAGTTGCATATTCACCGCATGAAATGTGTTATCAATTGCACAAATGTTCGTAAATACAAATTATACTACGGGAGATCACATCATTTGTGTCATCACATTGCTTATTATGAGTTTATTTTTTCACTATTGAAATATATGGTATTCTAATATTTGAATAACACGCAGTTTCTTTCGACACATTCACCTCATACTTTTAGAGCCGCGTCATGCGAAAATGGGTCTTATGGCGCGTTGGCTAGGGCAGGTTTCAGTTGATATAAACATTGCCTAGGTTTCAGATGCTGCCGTTGCAGGTGATATTTATGTTGCCTTAGAATGTAAGAGTTTACAGACATTTAATATTGCCTTAGAGGCTACATATATGAACATTGACTAGGTTGCACATGATATCAACATGCCTATGTTACAGATAAAATGAAAAATTCCATGGAGATTTCAAATTATATGAATTTTGCCTAAGAAATTATACATGATATAAATATTGTCTTAAAGGTAACAGATGCTATAAAGAATAATTAGGTTGCAGATTACATGTTTATGAATATTCACTATCAGTAGATTACTAAAATTAGACTGGCACATAGGACGATATAAACTGTGCTTAGTTGGGAAATTGACAGATTGAGCCATGGAATTCATGATAAATTGCCTTACTATATTAATCATATGAGTCGCGTTCTGACAAAACTGGGCATAATACATGTGCGTAAAGTGTCGTCCCAGATTTGCCTGTGCAGTCCGCACAGGCTACTCAGGGACGACACTTTACACTTAAATTGGAATTTTGCTAAGAAGAGACTTCATTTAAACGAAAAATGTCATAAAAGCGGAAAGTGGCGTCCCTGATTAGCCTGTGCAGACTGCACAGGCTAATCAGGGACAACTCTTTATGCACCAGTTTTCTCAGAACACGACTCATATTATCAAATTGATTTCCAGTGAATGTTTGTAGGGCTCAAAAAAACGTAGTAGAAACAGGTTTAGGAGTGATCATGTATTTTCCTTTAATATACAAACATAATACAAACAACTACAAACATGAATGGAAATTGTTCCATTTATCTGTATACAATTATCGGTATAATTAATTGCAATGATAAAACAAACAAAAGGGGAATGACTGCAATCCCATACTGATGGCCTGTAACAGAAAAATTTAAACAGACAAACAGACCCATTAACTGCAAAACAATATGCCATCTTATTTTTATATGAGAAGGCATACCAAATGTTGTAGTGTTATCACAAGTTGAGGTACAGTATTTTATTAACATGTCTATTTATGTTGAACAGAAAAAGAGAATAAATTACAAAAATGAACAGAAATAAATAATTGTTTTTAATTAACTAAAAACAAGACCATGTACTCCGCTTAAAAATGTATGGAATAAATACATTCCAAAATAGATTACCTGTCAATAATACCCGCAAGGGGAGTTAGACAGTATAGATATATAGATAGATTGCCACAATGATATTGATGGACAAATTTACAGAATAATAGAGGGCAGCTGCTTACATATAATTCCCAACCAGTTTCATTGGTATTTAACCAATATATCTAATAATTTTAGTTGCAAAAATGTTGACATGGCTATTAACACGACTTCAGGATATTAATAATACACATATAGATATACATGTGAAGTAAAAATATATAGCAGAGTGATTGGCAACCACATTTTTATTGTGCATTTTTTTTCCATTAAAATAGAAGTCTGTCAACACAGTTAAACTCACTTTAAGTTACTATAATACAATATGATAAATAACATAGTGGTGATTCATAGACATTTTAAACATCATATCAACAATTTAGTTCTTGCAATAGATGATTAAGGAAAATACATGTAGAAATGACCATGTGTTTTTCCCCAAATATTTGAAATAACATAACATAAAAAATACATTCGTATCACAGATTCTTTAATAAAATATGCAGCACTGTATTTTCAAGATGTAAATTTAATAATACTTCAAACATAATAAAGTTGAAAGAAGCATCTTAATATATCCAAAATAGACCCAACAATTAATTATCACAGCTGAACTTGTAGATACCAATCCGTATGAAATGTCTCACATAAGAAAATGTAATAATACCGGTAAGTAGAACATCATATGGATTAGTATGTTGAGACTGCATTAACATAGTGTCTTTTAACATTTGATCTAATCCAACAACAAACTGATTATTCTACAAATCATAATATTTTCACCTTATTTATTTTCATTCATAAACATATTGATTCAAACCACCAATACAATGTTTAATAAAGTTGATCAAGAATACTTGGTACATTCTTTTAATTTTTAAAACTGAAAGGTAACAACAAAATTTTATGTGTTTTAATCTTTCATTTGCAATGGCAATTATAATACTCCTGTTTTCAAGAAATGAATTTAGTGTACACAAGAGGGAGGCCTGATTCATTCTGTTTGGTTGTCACTTCCAGCAGTCGATGAAGGTCTGGGTTCCTGATCCGGTCCAGCGCTCACAGACGACTCCTCCCGGTTGTACGACTTTTCAGACTTAGAAGAGGAATCTTTCTCTGAAGAACGCCGTGTTTCCATTCCTGTCAAAATATATGTCAATATTTAATCAAGCCATTTTAAGAGGCAGTGTATAACACGTTTAAAATATAACAAACACTGGGTGCTGCCAATTTTTGAAGATTACTTTGAAAGACAAGAGTCTAAAACTGTTGCAAAGCCCAATGTATTGCATGAAAATTAAATAAAGAATAAATGAATAAATCTTTTGAGGTAAGACGATGTATTACTTGTCATAGTGTTACAGTAGAGATGAATACCCTCAATGACGCATGTAGTATTGTATACCAACTACCAAGTCATGTAACAAGAAAATATTTGACCCTTAGGCATGGTCAATTTTGAGCCCAAAGACCATTTTTGAACAAAGTTTGCAAAAAAAACAATATAATGTATCATACCAAATGTTCAACTTTTGAGCCTTGTGGTTTCAGAAATATTTTTAAATTTATTTTTATATGTAAGTTTATAACAATAATTTGAGCCACAGGGTTTGGCCAGTTATGATCATAGTCATAAGGGGATAAAACTAAGTCCACTATGCCCTGTTTCATTCCAAACACAACATGTCTGGATGTTGTGACAGTGATTTATATCAACCAAACAACAAATATTTTACTTGGTTCTGGGAAGGGTCTATCAAACTCATCCACCCTCGAGCTCTTCCACTCTATAAGCCTTTCAAGGGCTGGCAGAGAGTTGGTCACAATATGGCTGCCGACTGCCTGCAGCATGCGATGGGCCATGGCTACGCCGTACTGTACACGGTTCACGTTGATAGAGGCTGTTTCACCCATCGACCTTGACAGGTTGTAGGCTTTGTCAAAGTACTTTGTGGCTTCATCATATTTCCCCTGTTAAAAATTAAAGTAAATTTTGAGAGCAAATTACCAATCACATGTTCTTATCTTTGTATATTACAGTATTCTTGTTTTATTTAAAAGAATAACAAATGTAGAAGACATATAAATTAAGATTAAACAGCCTTTACTAAAAATTTACTCTTTACACTCAAAGCAATGATATAACAGTCTGAATTGAAATTTAACTCAATGGCCCCATGACAGAATTCATTTCACTTCCCCCACTACTTTCATAAGTAATTTGCCTACTTTAAAACTTAACAAAACCCCTGATTAATAAAGCCATAACAATGTGCAGGTGGGTAGCTAACCAGTGTGTTGTAGATGTTTCCCAGGTTGTGGCAGGCCTTGCTGTATGCCTGTTCCTGTCCGCTCCTCTCTGCCACCTCCACAAACTGCTTGAGGTACGCTATGCTCTCCTCTACTCGGCCCTCCCTGAATAAACAACATCAATATAGGTCCATGATCAGGGGCAGTATTGATCAAACCCTCCAGGAAAATCATAAGATAATGCCCTAATATTGTAAAAATCTTGATAAAAGGAAAATATTATTACAATTCCTTAAAATTGTTAAATTCCTGATTAAAGGAAAGTCTTTCGCAGATTTCTCAAAATTGTTAAAAGTCTTGACATATACACCTAATAAATAGTCCCAAAAAAACAAACAATATTTTACTGAATGAAAACTTTTGCATAATAATAACAATTAAAGGTGTTTCAAAATTAAGATGTAACATGAATTAATACACATGTAGATGGATTGATGTTTAAAAAAAAATCTATGTATGTATAGATCATTCATGGCATGGGAGAGGAAAAGGATGGAGAACTTGGAAAGCAAATATACATAAGTTGATAAAAATGATGTTACCTTGCAAATGACTTTGCTATTGCATCACAAGCTTTCCCGATTCCTTCCTTGTCATCTGTTGACCGACAGATCCCCAAGTATGTATTTAAATGCTTCAAAACAGAAAAAAAAGAGATATATATAAAAGTTGTTTAACTTTTCAATGGTTTGCAAGAAAGTTCATAAATGCCACTGATATATATTTTTGAATTAATAAATAAAAAACAAAACAAACAAGAGCTGTCAGCATAGGATGACTTATGCCCCCTATAAACGCTTGATAGAAGTTATTAGCTTTTTTGAAAACCTAAACATAGATTTCGAAACCTAAACACGGACCCTAAGTTCAAGGTCAAGGGGTCAAAATTTGTGTGCGTATGGAAAAGCCTTGTCCATATACATATACATGCCAAATATGAAATTGCTATGTGAAGCGACATAGAAGTTATGAGCATTTTTCGAAACCTAAACGCAAAGTGTGACGGACAGACGGACGGACAGTCAGATCACTATATGCCCTCCTTCGGGGGCATAAAAACAACAGCAGACTTTTGTATGTATACAGCATGTACCAAAGTCAATGCATGAATATGTGTCCATATTTCTAGTGTGTACATTTCCTATGATCTCTAAGCAGATGCAGTAGAGGTATTTGTATGATTTCTTTATAGTTTATGGGTATAGTTCACATAGTTACAAATCTGAGAATTTTCATGGTTTGTGTGTAAAGATCTCTGTGTTTATACAGTGCCCACACATGTTACCTGCAGGGCTGTCTCTGCCTGTCCGGCCTCATCCATGGCCAGGCCCAGTCTATAGGCAGACTCTCCCTCCAACTTCTCTTGCTTGCCTGCAACACAAGGCAACATCAAACACTTAGTGATAGAATTCCATGGCCGATGGCATTGTTTCATCAGACCGTGTACACCAATATTCTGAGATGTACCCCATGTCAATTTTGCATTGACAAAAGCACAGTTATATAAGAGCTTGTATAACGATATACTGAATAGGCATGATGGACAGTTACCGTTCAATAAGAGCTTGTTAACTAATATATAATGTGTAGGCATAATGCACACATTATAGGGCGCTGTTTACCAATATAATAGGCATGTATAATGGACAAAGGCATGGTTACAAGCAGAGCTCCAGATGATTTGATAAGATAAAGAGTATTTCACTAATAACTTTTTTAGCTGATGAGTAAAATACAAAATCAAAGACTTTTGCAGGGAGTATTTAAAATACTTCCCCAAAAGTCTTTGATTTTGTATTTTATAATTTTTTTATACATGAACATGCAGAAAAGATGTATTCACCATAAAGAAAATCAATTCTTGTTTACATAAACATGCATTTTGAAATGGCTGATCAAATAATCTGAATTGGAGCACTGTTGGTCAAACTGATAATTGCATAAAATGCGTATGCCCATTTTTATGATGATTATTTTCACTTATCAATTCATGTTTATTTGGAAATTTTCCATGAGTATTTTACGCAAATTCGCATCTTATCTGGACCTCTGGTAACAAGAGCTTCTATACCAATATACCAATAAATAAGCCAATATTTCATAATTATGCACCTGCTGTTTATTGAAAGTCCTAGTCTTGATTGAATTGTACCAGACCCCTTTACAGCCACAAAGTACTAGCCAGGGTGGTCTTTAATAGTTATTCAATAATTACTTGTAAAGGTCTTCAAACAATAATTACAGCAGCATATCCATGCTCTAGACAACAATGAATAATGATGCTTTTTTACATTGAAATAAAGACAAAATTAAAAAATTAAATAATCTGATGAAAGCAACATCACATAACATATGTTTACTGCAAAATACGTTCACAAAAATATTATTAATGGTAGTTCAAAGTAAAATGTTTAATCTGAACCATGGTTAATCGTTTCATGACCGCTCTAGACAACATTCATGTAAGATGTTACAACATTTACTGGGATTTTTTATTTTGAAACTTTTATCACAACAATATTAATAGAATGATGATAACTTTATTATATTGAAAAAGAAGCTGTTGGGGAAAGGATACCCCTGTCGAACAGGTATTTACGATTTGCTACAAACAACAAGACCAAGTTATGAATTGAACTATATAGCAATATTTACGATTAAATGCAAAGATTCATGGATTCAGTGGCTCTCAGCAAAAATCTAATTAATTAACTAAAATCAACGTTTTTACATGCAAGATTAAACATTGCTTAAATGATGTTGTTGCAGTTTAAAGACATGTGTCATATTTAACAACTTGTTTAATTTGGTCAACAACAGTGGACTTCGTATTAAGAATTCAAACACTTCATTAAACCTACACAATGCTTACTTTCTTTAGCCATATTGTATGCTTTGGTCAGATTTTCCAGCATCAGCTCCATACTGTCTGGTTCTGCCTTTGTGCCCAGTGTTGTGTAGATTCTGGACAGATTGATGCAGGCATCTGTGAGGAAGGAGATGCCATCAGCTGTAGTCCAGTCCTTATTTTGTACAGCCAGCTTATGGTAGGCCTCAAAATGCTCAGCTGCAGCTGCATACTCGCCTATCACAGAAATAAAAATAAATTTAAAGTTTGAAACTAAAAAAACAACATACTGTACTTCCATCTACAACAAAATTGTATTAAAATGCAACATAATTATATGGTATTACTTTTTAATGAAACAACATTTAATAACATAACAATAAGCACACTTAAACAATTTAAAAGCTCATTTTTGGAGCAAACTCAAATCAATTGAAACTTTAATTATAAGCTTTTAATTTACTTTGTTTGAATTACTAGTAATAGTTTACTAATCTGAAGTGCATATTCTTGTTGAGTCGTTTCATACAAAATTAGCCTTTATCGACAACTTTAAAAGAATATAATTTTATTTCAATTACAGAAATATTTTTCAGATTATGTAAGATGGCTATAATGTTTGCATTATCACGGTTCATTTGCCAATACAAATTCTTTGCTGTCTGCAATACAACATTTGCCAATACAAATTCTTTGTTGTCTGCATTACAATGACTGGCAATATACATCAAAACTCAAAACTAATGGGCACTGTTCTTTGGATATAAAACACAAATAAATGAACAATTTCTTTTTATATAATTTAAGACTGCTACTAACAGTTTTCCTCTTGTGCTAAGGCCACGTTGCAGAAGCCCTCAGCCTGCATCTTCCCACCATCTTCTTCAACCTGTGTAGCAGTCTGTAGACATGTTTCAAAGAAGTGGTCTGCAAGCCACTTGTCTCCGGCCGATTGGAAGTAGCGTGCAAGCTCAAATCTAGCCCTGTATACTTCTTTGAAATCACCTAAAGATGTTCCATTATATTAAAAAGATTTGAAAACATACATCCAACATTTAAGAAAAAAAGTTAAATATAAATAACAAATATGTATATCTGTGTCTCCATTGTAAAATACCACATATATCTATTGCTGCAAAATGTTAATACCAGAATATCATGACTTTGGAACGTAATACATACTAATCTGGCAATATTTGTATAATAAACCCTGTGCATGGGCTTTAAAATAATAAGACAGATTTTTATAAGTATGTCATTTAAGCTGATAATCGATGGGCAACACACAATAAACATTGCAAAAACTAGAAATGCTCAAAACAGATGAATAGACCATATATTCTACAGCTAACAAAAATACAAAAGGTCAAATGGTAAAAGTCCAAATTCCTTCCAAAACAATCACACATACCAATGTGTTTGAGCAAAATCTGGCAAGCACTAACAGGAATTGAACACATTCAATTTTGAAACTACCAGTGTATACATGTATTCTACAGTGGAAAAACAGACAAAGGGCCATAATTCTGCAAAACTTGTGGCAGCCTGAATTTCCTTTCTTAACCATCATCTCCACATTAACACCATTGAACTGTGAAAGTTTGAGCGATGTTCACTAAGAGGTTCATGAGGAGTTGAAAACACTTAATTCTCGACCTATATATTTCATAGTGAATAAAAAGAGCCACAGTTCTGCCCAAACTGTGTGTGGTCCTAATGGCCTTTCTTTGCAACTGTCTTCACATTAATGTCATTCAGCTGTGAAATTTGAGGGATATTCACCAAAAAGTAGAATTCAAATTGTGCATTTTATATTGGAAAATCATATAAAAGGGTTATAATTGAGCATAGCCAACATTACCAGCATTTACACTATGCTCAAAATTCAAAAGCCTGCATGGTGTGGTGGAAGCACATACACTTTTGCTTCTTGATGTCTTGGGTTTATACCCCATGGGGGGGGCAATTTTTTTATTCATATATTTCCTTTTTATTATATTTTTTTAAAACCTTTTTTAAATAAAAAAAGTTCTAATATTTCGGTTGTGTGAGTCACTTCATGTAACAACATTTAAAAAACATACAAATTATTTTAACAAGTCACTTACATAAAAATACAAGCACAATATCTTTAACAGCCAGTAAACTGAGTGAAAGAAATACCTTTAAAGTAAATGTTATCGTCATGTTCAATTCAATACACACTACTTAAAATAAAACTGAAGAAAGTAACGTTTATAAAATAAACTATTGTTTTAAAATATGTTGTTACTGGTTTTACCTTTTCTCTGTGCATGTTCTGCTCGTGTAAGGTGTAATTTCAATACATCCAGTTTATCATGTTCATCTTTTAATAATGTCATTGACCACATAAGAGATTCTGGTCCTGCATCTTGGCGACTATCCTCTTGCCGTTTAATTAATGAAAACAGTTCACAAAACGATAAATGAAATCCATTCTGCAACATTTCCACACACAAGTTGTGTTTATACGTATTTCGGAACCTGTAATAAAGCAACACATTTTGATACGCAAAAAAAAATAAAACAAAAAACTTTTTTTTCTATCAGTTAACTTCTTTGAAATACTTTTCAGATTATTTTGAGAGTGAATTTATTCAATGAACACGTGTTTAATTTAAATAATTCCCGGTTTCTGTGCACAGTATTATTCTTATATATTTATTTAAATTTTCTGACATTGAAGAGAACATTATATTGCAACAAGACGGGTGCCACGCTCGGCTGCGGGTGCAGTTTTGAATAAATGAAAGCTTCACAGAATTATTATTATTTATTTTTATTTTTTGAGAAGTCACAGTGACCTTGACCTTTGACCTAGTGACTCAAAATTGGGTGTGGCATGTACAACTCATCAAGGTGCAGCTACATATGAAGTTTCATAGTTGTAGGTTGAAGCACTTTGATTTTAGAGCCAATGTTCAAAACCTTGACAAAATGTTAAGGTTTTAGCACAACTCAGATGGCAGACACAACGACGGACACGACGAGCTTAAAATAACACAAAAATAATTGTAAACTACTTATGACTAACTTGCAATTTAAATTACAGTGAATTTGCTTCGTAACATTAATAAAACTCATAAGCATGTTGATTAAATCAGTATAAAAGTTGCTTCTGACGAGAGGTAATATAACTTTCACAATTTATTTAACCATAAAACTGCATATCTTGAATAAGTCATACATACGCCATAGTTTGTCGTTTGGTAAGCATTGGTTGGGAAAATGCAGGTTCCTTTTCCACACTTTTCATCTTTTTGGGTAAGGGCTTTAAGCGACCACTAGGGGGACCTTTAGGGGGAGCTGGAGCAAAATGGACAGGCTGGCTGTGCTTCATGGAGCCCATCATTCCAGAACTGCCCCCTGCTTTGGCCCCTTGTATAGGGGGTAAAGTATGAGCTGCGGCCATTATAGTTTTCTTCTGAAATAAAACAAAACGATAATAGTTACTCTAGGCACTAAAGAACTGTTAAAAAAGTCGCTGTGTAGGTCGCAAACTGTTACTGGCCAAATTGCCTGGCAATTTCATTTGACTATTTCTAGCCTCAAGTCTACTAAACTTGCCATTGAACCATGCATTAGTAATTTACTTGAATTGTTTTCTAGCAATTAGGGTCATCATCTTCCCATGCGTAAGACAAAAAATCTTACAACACATCAGGTCAAATAACTTTTAAAATTGACCGGGCGTTATCAGCTTTTACCAGACCATGTTCTTCTTTAACCAAACAAAATAAAAACTGTATACTTAGTTTTTGTTTCATAATGATGTTTACACTGTATCACAATTCCAAACACAATAAAATAATAACTACATCTTAACCTGTTCTTTTAAAATTACTTTAAAAATATCAATCAAAAGTAAAAAAAGGGATTTTTTAATAGATGTTCGCTTTTGCAATGGTTGAAACAGCCGCTTGAAGTACTAACTATTGCATCAAATCTTGATACGGAACAGGCAACATCCAAACAGCCTTTATGTTAAGCAATACTGCAATTCTTCCTGCCTAGCATATTGTTCGAATATAATATGTATGTTTGTATTGTATTGCTTATATGTACTTTCAATAAACTAAATAAATAGTGTTTAAAACCAAACAGGCTGTGGTTACCAGCTTGAGAGCTACATGTACAATCATCAAAAGGATCGAAACCAGTAAAATTGAATGAACCAAAAACTAGTTGCGTCGTCTATGTCATGAAACAATGTGAATTTTTTTCTGGTTTTAAGAGTCACACTTGAAGTGTTTTTTTAATAATTTCTAGTTTTCTTTTCATTTTAATTCAAACAAAGTTTTGTTGTTTTTGTTGTTGGACACCAGGTCTGACAAATTCAGGAATAATACCTCTGGAAAATTTATCATAAGTGTCAGAGGTCTGACGTCTATCCCATGGGTTGGTTATAATACATTATTCTGTATATTTTCATAGATCTTATTCACTTTTATAAGCTTTGTCTGTGGGCTATTTTTTTACGGTTACCCGGCATGTTTTATACATAAATTAACTAGTAAATCAGGGTTTTTCCTGTTATTTAAAAAAGGCCGTAAAACAGACACGCTTCCAAAGCAAACAGACCTGATCCCAATCTGAAATAGTATAACAAAATTGCCAAAATATTTTATTTCATATACATCAAACAAAGCATATACCCGGTAACTATAATTGATATCATTGGCATTTTTGTGGTATTGCTATTTCCGCAGTTTTTTAATTGCGCCCCTAAATTCTGTTAACATGTCATTATTTGTGACCCAACTTCCATTCGCTGTCAGAAAAAGGTTTACATGTAATCATGACCAATGTTTTGCTTACTTGTTGTTGTTATCCATTTAAAACACGTTTTTTCACCAAATGTAACGATATTTAAATTACATTGTCACTGTTTTACCTTATTTTCAGCTTGTTTACACTTCGTCTGATTGAACTTTCCCGTTCCCTGAGCCTCATTAGTATGCAAATTTTACTAGCTCCCTCCATTTGTTACACATCACTAAACAAAAATTAAATTGCTAAGAAGAGATGAGCATCCATTGTCCAGAGGAGTGGCATTATGACAGTGGTGCAGTTCTTACAACAGTTGACCTATAAATATTCATGTTATTATAAATTTAAATGTTTTATAAAAGCATTTACGGTTGCAAAAATAAAGTTCTTGATACTCACAGATATTACAAACAAACTGTTGACCTACTGCAAGAATACCAATATGGCATCATGCACTTCAACAGGGAAAACTACTGTGTCTTTACTGTCTTAAAAGCAATATTAACACTACGTTTTAACAAAATTAAGATGGATATCCGCGGGAAATAAGTAAACTTTCACAAAGGAGCCCATAACTTATAAAAAAGGAATTTGTTTCAGATTTAATATTTATTTGAAAGTTAAGTACTGCGAGAATACAGAGGACCAGTATATATACATAGACAGGAACGGCATATAAACAGTCCTAATGATAAATAAATAATATTATGTAATGTCAAGTACTGAATGTAAACAGTGCAGATGATAAAGATTAAAAAACTTTAAGTTAACTATGCACAAACTATGGTTATTGTACACATTCCAATATGTGAAAACACGCAAATAATATAAATTATACACAACCATTGGTTAAAACATATCCTAATGTAACTATGAGTGAGAGATAACATGATCATCATTTCAATGAAAAGGCATGCTCATCATAAAAATAATGATTATGAACTATCCAAACAGTGCATACTGATAATATCAAGACTTTTCAAGTATGTTCGTATTCATTAAATAATATATATAAACTGTGATAATTAATTTGATGCATGCAAAACATTTGAAATGTTTATGAAATATACCTGCTTTAGCGATTTATCTTCATGTTCTAATGTAAACAAAAGTTGGCAGCCATTGAGCTTCCTGTTGTCATGACAATGTGATTCAGCACTAAATATGTTATAAAAAACTAACAATAAAATAAATAAAAACACATTAAAATTGAGAAACAATAAGGTGAACAATGTAAGGTGTTTGTTTTCTTTAATTTATTAATATTATTTATTTAAATAGTAATAACGCGCACCTGCCACTTTCATTTTAGAACAACAACAACAACAATAATTTAACGATCGCTGCTGAACATTTATCTAAGTAAAGACGCACCATATTTACGCATTTTTGTATTGAAAATTTATAATTAATAGCATAAAAAACAAATAATATGAAAGCAAGAGTTTTGTTTCTTTCAAAAATATTGGTATTAACCATTAACACATTCTCATCGCTCCGGCCCTTCTCATCGTTCCGTGACGTATTCAATATTGTAAACCAATAAGAATTTAGCTCGTGCTTAAACATCGTAACCGCACGTGTTTTTGTGAACCGACATTTTGTTTGTGTGTTGAAAAGTGAAATCATGCGAAAAAAGCAGGTATATCACACTTAGTCGTATTTCAACATAATATATTTATCAATAATTCACACTTAAGTCTTTATGACTTATCAGCCGGAAATGTTTTCAATTCTCATTCACAGGCAGCATAATCATAAATTTGCCCCCCCCCCCCCCCCCCCCCCGGACCCTACCCCCCCCCGGACCCTACCCCCCCCGGACCCTATCCCCCCCCCAAATTTAATTGAATATTAAAGTTATTAGCCGCGCATGAGATCGGTTAGTTGTGTAATCACGTTGCTTTTACTGTCTTTTAACGAATCCAGTTGGATTTTGTCGGCAACTGCATGGGAACATGTGTGTTTTCGATGAAAAAGGTCACGTCCAGTGTTCCACAATCTTTCAGCAATAGGCATATAGTGCGTTTCATACCTTGTGTATATATAATAACAATACGAGGGTTATTTTTTCAAACTGTGTATTTTTGTCAATATTCGTTGTTTAAAAGTCAAACCATACACAATAGGTGTATATTTAACAATCTGGAACCCCTGGGGTAAGCTCGGGGGGTCCCGGGGGGGGGGGGGGGGCAAATTTATGATACTGCTGCCTGTGTTCTCATTTACCATTTTCTAAACTGAATTAGGTTAAAATTGAACACAAGAGTGATTCCGGGTGGTTTCACCCTAATACCTGTTAGCCCGTTTGTCATTTCGCCCTATTACCTGTTTGCCCTTTGTCGTTTCACCTTAATTCATACTTGTTTCGCCCACAGGTTCTTTAACATTTTTTTGGCCCTTATATATATTAGAAGAGTTTTTCAAATACCTGTGGTTTCGCCCTAGTTTTTATCCTCGAGTCATCTGTTTCGGTCGATGTAACAAATAATCGATAATATTTTAGATTTAATACAATTAAGTCGGCAAAATAAACAATATGCACAGCAAGACGTATTTACAGTCCAGGGCCCTCAATCTGTCAAATCCACGGCCCAAATTCGGCCGCATTCCCCGCTCTGAAAAGTATACTTTTTTCCTCTTTTGGGGGGAAAAATTCCCCCTAAAAACAAATTTAAAAAAAAAATAGATAGATGTCTCATGATTATTATATCTCAATTCTATTTTAATTTAATCTGGTCAAACATACTAAATTAATGAAATAAGCAATGAATATAGTGCAAACATGTACAAATGTAATAATTAGATAGTAAGTAAAAAATCCCCCAAAAAGGGAAACGCCGCGAAAATTCCCCCTGCTATGGGTAGCGACCCGCTTCCCCTAAAATGGATTGAGGGCCCTGCAGTCCATCAATTCATTTATTGAGATCATTCAAGTGCTTCCCCTTTTTTTCCATAACACCAAGATTCTACAATCATTCAAGTGCTTCCCCTTTTTTTCCATAACACCAAGATTCTACAAGGAAAAAAAACAAAACATACGTGGAAAGTTGTGTACTGCGTCACCTGTTTCGATCGATTGACTCCAGACCTAAATATTTTGGCGAGGGTTGTCCTAAAACAGTTACATTAAAATAGTAGTGACTGTAGCAGGCGGCGGCATACTCGAACCTATCAAAAGCCAAGTTTCTGTATGATGATGATATTTTGTATAATGAGGAAAAAAAAGTAATAGTAAAAATGATCAAAATGTTGATGGTAATCTATTCAGATTAAATCTGTACTTGTTATGTCCTCATTTTTTTATAAACACTGCGAGTAGCCGTCGATGTTGACATTTGCTATGTACACAAAACGATGACGTCATTCGTCACTTGGATAGAGCGCACGCGCAATAAATCTACCATCGACCGAAATAGGTGACCGACTGAAACAGGTGACTGGACGATATATACAGCGATTCAAAAGGATTTATCTTTAGCTTGTCACAAGTTCATGCTTCCTTTTGAACATTTAAAATAACAACGATGTTTAGGATAAGAAGATAATAAGAAGCACATAACTCATTAACTGGCAATCTCCTGTATTGTTTTCTGCAATGTTTACCATATAATGTGCACACAACAACTAAAATGTAATCATACTTCCGGTAGGCTGTGAAAGAATTAACAGTAAAACTGAATAAATTATCATTATTAATAAAGTTAAGGGAAATACTTTCCAATACAACCGGATGAGCTGTCTGAATATTAAAACGTCTTTATTTTACGTTGATATAAAAATTAGGGTAAATAACTCATTCATAACAATACTTAACTTTTGTTATAAAATGATGCTTAGTTTATAAGTATAAATCATAGAGATGATATCATTTTTAATTACTGGTAACCCGTATCTGAATACACGGTTGTCACAATTAACATCTCTTTCACACTTGTGGTTGATATATTTCACGGGTTTATAAATATATCTGTGTGTAAGAGGCGTGAAAGGTGTTATATACCTTGTACTTTAATTAATTATTTAATTAAAGTTAATTGGTATGTTTATTAATCGGCTTTTATTGCACTACAAACCTCAAAGTCTAAATCGGTTGGATCTGGTGGCCTATTCTTGGCTCGGTGACGATTTAGAGTCCGCTTTAAACACAGCCTGCCTGTACCACATCTCTGATTTTGCCATCTGTCACATAAATCACAAGTGATGGCGTGTTGGCGAGGTGTGGCAATCTGCTCACAAGAAATACACAATTCGTCTGCCATAAGTATGTGTCGATATATGAATTCATGAATGACGATACCATAGCCATGTTGCTTATTATGTACACTTTCGGCAAATATTTTGAGATCAAAAGATGCATACTAGCTTTAAGTTGATAAAAACAATATAACTCCTTTATAGTACCTTCTTTTAATGTTTCTATGCTATTAATTAGGCAATACTCTGATCAAACCTCTTACGATCTAAGTTTGTTGGATAATTGTAATTGGTCCCGAAATTATTTTAATTGCAAAATCAACTAATCATACCTATGCCAAACTAAGTAATCTTGATACTTAGTTTTTAACATAATGTTTCCGTTAATTTATTGCAATTAGTAATTATTATTATTACAATCAAACGGATAATTGCACAACAATCAAATGTGTGTCTTAGTTTCACATATATGTTAAACAAATACAATTCAGATCAAAATAACATTTACAAAACCATAATAGTATATTACAATAAAATAGGGGCGAAACAACCCACTTGTAAGGGCGAAACAACCCAGTGCGATACGACTTGGGGTGACCTAGGGTGAACAGGTTTTAGGGCGAAACAACCAGATACCAGTGAGCATGGTGAGTGACTACAAAAATGCAAACTTGATCTTTTCCTTTCAGGAGAAACCCCAAAGGTGTAAAAGAAGGCGGAATTATAAAAAAGAGTCAATGGACCTGGCATATAAGGCTGTCCATGAGAAAGGCATGAAAGTAAAAACAGCAGCCAGAATGTTTGGTGTTCCCCATCAAACTCTCAGAGATAGAGTTTCTGGCCACGTGAACCACGACAGTGCAGAAGTTGGTGGTACCCCTGTTTTGAGTGTTGATGAGGAGAAGGTTCTTGTTGATTACATGATCAATATGATGCAGCTGGGTTACAGGCTCACCAATAAGATGCTGAAGTCACTAGCAGGTGACCTCGTCTTTTCATATGGCAGAAGGCACAACAACAAGCCCATGAGCAACAACTGGATTTACGGATTTCTTCGCAGATGGGAAAACAAAGTCCCTTCTCTGTCAGCTAGGAGGCTGGAATCTTCAAGTGCCAAGTCAGCAATGCCAGAAGCTGTTGATCACTACTTCAAAAAACTAATTGATACCTTGAAGAAGTACAATCTGCTAGATCAGCCACATTTAATATTTAACATGGTTGAAACCGACATCACCCCTGAACAGACAGTCACATCACCACATTCTACCACAACATCATTTATTGGATGTGCAAATGCAATAGGAAATGTACTTCCACCATTCTATGTATTCAAGGGAGAACAAATCGATCCAGCATTGATGAACAGTGCATCAGCAGGAGCACATTGTGCAATGTCCGACTCCGGCTGTGTTAATGCAGAAATATTGAAAGAATACCTCCAAAATCACTTTCTTAAATACGTCGGCAGCATGAACACCAATAAAAATCAACATGTATTGCTGATATATGACGGACACTTGTCCATCGATACCATAGAATGGGCCAAGAAGCAAAACATAGTTCTATTTATCCTGCCTGCTCACACCTCCCATCTTCTCCAGCCATTGGATGTAGGTGTTTTGGGACCATTTCAAACGTACTTTAAGACAGAATGTGCCTCATTTTTGACACTGCACATGTGTCAGCAAATCACAAGGTATGACCTATGTAAATTAGCAAGCAGTGCATACCTCAAGGCAATGACACCCATTGACATTCAGTCTGCATTTCGAAAGACTGGCATATTCCCCTATTCAAAGGATGTGGTACCAATCCACAAATTATTTTCATTCGAAAAAGAACCTGATGGAAAAGTGCAAGGTTTAAAAGGTGGACAGAAAGTAGGAAAGACAGTAAATGAACGGCAAATAAAACCATCGCATGATCTTTGCTCTCCCTCCAAAGCATGTCCAACGTGTAAATGTACATGCCAGGTAAAACTAGACGGAACAATTGAGGATTCTTCATCTAGTGAAAAGGAAATCACCGATGACGTCTTCCACTCAAACAATGAACAAGAGGAAAGAAAATCGACAAAGCTTTATACAAGCCATGACACCTCAAAGGACAATCATACATTAATTCCTGAAAGTCAGAGGGCATCATTCAGTGTTATAGATCCCATGGGAAATGAATCTCAGGATCCTACTGACTCAGAGGAAGAAGTAGATGATGATGTACCATGCTGTGTATGCGATCAAATCACTCCGCCTACACTAGGCCATCAACCTTATGCAAAGATTGTGAACTGGGCACAGTGTGACATGTGCGATGGCTGGGTGCATCTGGCATTCTGCACTTCAGTTCAGGTCGTTGGGTTGGATACTTCATTCCTTTGTCCAAAATGTGAATCAGATTAGGAACTTTAACCCACATAATTGAAAAAAACGTGGACTAAAATAGTTAATTGTTGGTTTAATTGGAAAAAAATGTTTTACTGTTGTAAAATGAATTGCATATGTTGTAATTAAAAACTTGTTTCTTTTATAATGTTTTTTCTTTTAATAGCAACTTAAAAAAGAACATGAAATTTAAAAAAGAGTAACTCTTTAAAAATAAAATTGTGTTCTGTGTAATGTCAGACTAAGTTGTTTTTTAGTTTGCAAAAAAACTAAAATGTAGCACATGCTCTAGCCTTTACCAATATAACATAGCAACCAATCACAAGGGATAGATAGATGAGAAAGCGGTTGACTGATATTGAGCAATGTTGGGAGTTAACTCAATCTCCGGTAAATGTAAAAATGATAATATTTTCGTTCATTTTTAATTTTAAATGGACAGTCAACATGATAGTCAACATAATTAATACAAATTCATGGTTTTATTGATTCAATCAAAATATATAAAACCCGATGGGAGTCATAAGGGGACCAGATTGACAGATGGACATGCTGATAAGACAAATCTACAGTCCAGAAACTTTTTGTACAATTTGTTATGAAGTCATAGAACACGACTTCATTACTAAAAAAATTCATTATGTCAAATTTGTCTGGATGGTTGGAAATAAATGAAAAAGATTATCTATATGGCCTTTTGGGGTATTGTTTGTTAATTGATCTCGTGCTATTATTACAATGTAGTGGCAATAATAAATAAATAATTGTATATAAATGATAATAACATTATGCAATACTTAAATTGCAACATCGACACTAGGCAAAGGGACCAAACCAGCACAATAATTTTTAATTTGTACATAAATGAGTTGTCTACCTTTCTAAAATCTAAAGGTCTTGGGGTGTTTTTATCACTGAAGACATTTCAGACATTATTTCCATTCTTTTTGCTGATGAGGTAGTGAACTGCGCTGATACTGCGGTCAAGCTACAATCACAATTGAACTTGGTATCGGAATTTGTGAACATACTGGTATGACAATTAATCAACAAAAGACGGAAATTATTGTATTTTAAGAAACAGAGGTCTGCTAAGATCATACGAACATTGGGTCTATTCAAATAATCCTGTAAATGTCACACCTGTATATAAATATATTGGTCTTCTTTTTACGCCTAAACCATCATGGTGGAAAGCGAAAGAAAAATTTGCAGTCGGGCCCAAAAATCTATTTTTGCTATTTGATCATACCAAAGAATCTTAGGATATTTTTCATGTATGTAATATTTATAATTGTTCGTTTCAATGGTGAAACCTATATTTACATATGGCTTCGAGATATATGGAATAGAATTCTCAGACATTCTTGAAAAGGTACAATTCGAGTATTGGAAAGATTTGCTTGGTGTAAATAAATATGTAAATGATAGCATTGTACTCGGAGAATATGGTAGATTACGTTTTTGTATAGAACATCATGTGAAATGTGTTAACTATTGGTGTAAATTTATTAGTGTGACAGAAAATCAATATCCTATAAATCGTAATATGTTAAAGCGACATGACAAATTCGGAAGAACTAATTGGGTGACGTGTAAAAATATTTTGTACCGTCATGGATTTGGGTTTTGTTTGAATAAGTCAAGATATAGGATATTTGAAAGTATTCTTAATGTCATTTTAACAAAGATTGATTGATTGTGAAACACAGAACTGGCTTGAAACTCTAGGAAATTCATCAAGATAATTTATGATACCTACATAAACTATCTATGTTAAACCTAGAAAAATATTTGTTTATCGATATACAATTTCATGTTCAAAATTCAGTTGCTAGGTTCCGTTGTTCAAGTCATAAATTAGCCATTGAAACTGGTTGACATTTAGGAATTTCAAGAGAACATAAATTGTGTACATACAGGTATTGTTCAGTCTATTTTAATAATAATGTATTAAAGATAAGTTTCATGTGTTTGTTAAATGTCCAAAATTTAACCAAGAAAAGCAAATGTATATCTTTTCATGGTACAATGGTGAATAAAATGTCCAAAATTGTTGCAATCTTATGCAAATTTCTGATGAAAGAAAACTAAAAAGCATTGCTTTTTTTTTTAATGAAATAATGAAAATGAAAGATGATTATAATCTATCAATTCACAGTTTGTAGGATTAATATCAATTAATCGTCCTTTGGTTGTATCAATGTTTTGATGTGTTCATAATACCTTTCAAAGTTTATTGAAACTGTTTATAACAGATTAAAAACAAGTAACCACATGTCAACAAAAAGACTAATATATAAGGCATACAGTTTGAACATTGGGCAGATAGCATCTTGCGGAAAACCGTAACTGAACACTTTGGTAAACAATGAACTTGTGTAATTTTATGTATATTTTGTAATTTAAATCATTTTATTGAAAGTAAATTTAGTGTTTGAGTTAATTCCCTTAATGGTGTATTACTCACAAAGGCCAAGAACTTCCTTTGTGAAAACTGCATATATGTACATATAAAGTATGACATATACTGTAGTACAATAATATAATGCAACCAGAGATGAACTCATGAAGAAAGGTACATAAGCTTCACATATAAAGTTATTTAAATAATAAAAGTAAATTTCAAGTATAATTTCACTTGCTTTAAATTCTGAGTTGGAAAAAACAAATTTGAAAATAGCAAAAAAATTAAGACAGTTCCAAAAGAAAAAAAAGCAGATGACATTTCCAGTATGTATACACAATAAAAGTATGTATTAATTGCACTAACAGATGAAAATGGCAAAAAAAGACGTTTTCATTTAAGAAACGGTAATATATAAGTAGCATTTGTAATCAGTAATAAAGACTGCAAACTGTCCAAATTTAGGAAAAAATACAAAATTTCCAATTGCTGTCCAAAAAAGTCCCAAAAGGAAAGAAAGAGTAAACAAATAAAATGAGCACTGAATATTTAAAAAATAGACATATTAAAGAATATTGACTGGTAGGTGGGTTTCGCAATTCAGTACCCAGCATTTAAAAAGACCCATAATTGCCAATCTGAAGATTTCATGATGTGAATGTTCCATATTTCACTGTTTTATGCACTTGTTTTTTCCCAAAAGATGCAGTACGGATACTCAAGAGGCAAATAAATATAACATTTATAAATCTATGAGCAAATTAGTGTTTTATAAAATTATAACAAATTATAACATTCAAAACAAGAGCGGTTAATTTAAAACAAAGATTGATTGTATTGTAATATATTAAGGTGCAGGATGACATCTCATTGGGGGGAGTACCCAGCTCCTGATGGTGACTGTGGCCTGACAGCCCTGGACACAGTTATGTCCATGAGGCCTCTAGAGCTTGAAGGACCACGCCTACATCAGCCATCCAAGAGACACTACCCTCCTTCTAATGAGTTAGTGGCTGTTAAGTTTAAGAGTTTTGTTTGCCATTATAGACTGTCTTGGATCATTTGGGCATATCTGTTAGTTCAAATTCAGAATATAATAATTCTATCAGCATGTTATTTTCACTTGTTTAGTGTCTTTCTTTTTAGCTGTGACTACTCAGACAACTTAATAGCAGAAAATAAAAAAAGATTTCATGTATAAGTGAAGTTTAATTCAATTGTAACTTTATGTACTAAAACCTTTCACAGATGTAAATTTACAGCTTTCTATCAATTGATAAACTTTAAACGAGTTGGTCATACCTCTGACCAACTTTCTGATGCAAACCTATATTGCCATTCAGAGCCCAGACTCAGTTTGGTATGGATCCCCGGGTGGTGCACACCATACAGCTCCTGCAGCATGCCCGCATACTGAGGCAGCTCATTCACAACATACAGAGCTCACAGCAGGAGGTAACTCTTTCAGTGCTGGAACCGAATTTTGAAGGCCTTTGCAAACAGTTTGGATCCAGATGAGACGCCACAGAACGTGGCATCTCATCAGGATCCAAACTGTTTGCTATGCTGATAGTATTTTTTGAAAAATAATAATTTTAGAAATTCAGCAAACAACATTTTAGCAGACAACAAATTTCCCAGCATGCAAAGGGGTAAACATGCACGATTATGTGCTGTCAAATGAGAGACATGGAGGGATTTAAAGGTTGCAAATGTCTCTACATGCAGCTGGCCAGGCTCAGTTGGTAGAGCGCTGGACTGGAAAACTGATGATCGTGGGTTTGAATCCTGGCCGGTCCATATAACATGTTAGGTGATTGGTCATGAAATTATATCTTCAGCCATTTTCCCCCTACCTTTTATTCAAGTAAGCTGGCATCAGTATGCGCACTAAATACTGGTAAACCAGCTTTCCAAGGAACACTGTAAATAGGTTATTTCCCTTTAAAAAGTACATGCAACTGGATATTAACTTTTTATACGCCCGTATAAATACGGGACGTATTATGTGAAACCCCTTCGCGGCGGGCGGGCGGCGGGCGGCGGGCGGAAGGCATCACTTTGTCCGGACTCTAATTCAAATTGTATTCATCCGATCTTCACCAAACTTGGTCAGCAGTTGCATCTAGTTGATATCTAGGCCAAGTTCGAATATGGGTCATGCCGGGTCAAAAACTAGGTCATAGGGTCAATAAGTGCATTTTCAAAGGGGCCACTTTGTCCGGACTCTATTTCAAATTGTATTCATCCGATCTTCACCAAACTTGGTCAGCAGTTGCATCTAGTTGATATATAGGCCAAGTTCGAATATGGGTCATGCCGGGTCAAAAACTAGGTCATAGGGTCAATTAGTGCATTTTCAACGGCGCCACTTTGTCCGGACTCTAATTCAAATTGTATTCATCCGATCTTCACCAAACTTGGTCAGAAGTTGTATCTAGACAATATCTAGGTCAAGTTCGAATATGGGTCATGCTGGGTCAAAAACTAGGTCACAGGGTCACTTAGTGCATTTCAAGCATTTAGCATGGTGTCCACTCTCTAATTGAAGTAGTTTTCATCCAATCTTCACCAAACTTGGTCAGAAGTTGTATCTAGACAGTATTTAGGTCAAGTTGGAATATGGGTCATTCCAGGTCAAAAACTAGGTCACAGGGTCACTTAAACCATTTCAAGCATTTAGCAAGTGCTCTCTAATTGAAGTAGTTTTCATCCGATCTTCACCAACTTTGGTCAGAAGTTGTGTCTAGACAATATCTACATGTAGGTCAAGTTCAAATATGGGTCTTGCCAGGTTAAAAACTAGGTCACGAGGTCCCGTAGTGCATTTCAAGCATTTAGCATGGTGTCTGCTCTCTAATTGAAGTAGTTTTCATCAGATCTTCACCAACTTTGGTCAGAAGTTGTGTCTAGATGATATGTAGGTCAAGTTCAAATATGGGTCATGGTAAAGTTATCAAGTTGTCCAAAGTCTTAAAACGGGCGTATCTTGTGACAGTTTGGCACTCTTGTTAACATTTGTAACAATTTTAATTTGTTTATTGTTTTAGCTTAAACCTTATTATTAACCAGGTTTTTAACCAGGTTTTTAACCAGGTTTTCCAAAGGAAAAAACTGGTTATTAGATTGGCGAATGCGGGCGGGCTGGCTGGCTGGCTGGCGGGCTGGCTGGCGGGCGGACGGAACAAGCTTGTCCGGGCCATAACTATGTGGTTCATTGTCAGATTTTAAAATCATTTGGCACATTTGTTCACCATCATTGGACGGTGTGTCGCGCGAAATAATTACGTCTATATCTCCAAGGTCAAGGTCACACTTTGAGTTCAAAGGTCAAAAATGGCCATAAATGAGCTTGTCCTGGCCATAACTATGTCATTCATTGTGAGATTTTAAAATCATTTGGCACATTTGTTCACCATCATGGGACGGTGTGTCGCACAAAAGAATCACGTCAATATCTCCAATGTCGCCACGACTAAAAATATATATTTTTTAAAAACAAACTTACAAAGGGGGTTAATTTTGTTTGTTCATTTCAAAAGTTCAGTTTGAGTTTTCTCCTTTTATCAGATTTTTTTTTCACAATGAAAACCTGGTTTTGTGACAATTTTGTCCCTTGTTATATCTCAATTGCATCGAAAGCCTAAGGCTTATAGAACACTCTTGAGTCTGTTTCCTGGGCTTATAACCACAGTACTCGGTGTCTTTGAGAAAGATCTAGAGAACGCTTGCAGACTGGGGATCGAACCCTTTGACAAAAACTTCTATTTGTTTAAGAAGTCGTAAGTGATGAGATCTTTAAATATGGTGGAACTATGATACATAATTTAAAAGATAACCTCAACTTTTAATGTCTTTCACATATCTTAACAGATATTAATCAGCTGATTGAAGGCACTATACTGTGCTCAATGTTGGCATGTTGTGTGCTCATTGTTAGTACATTGTGTGTGCTCAATGTTGGTACACTGTGTGTGCTCCTTGTTGGTACACTGTGTGTGCTCCTTGTTGGTACACTGTGTGTGCTCATTGTTTGTACATTGTGTATGCTCCTTGTTGGTACACTGTGTGCGCTCCTTGTTTGTACACTGTGTGTGCTCATTGTTGGTACACTGTGTGTGCTCATTGTTGGTACATTTTGTGTGCTCCTTGTTGGTACACTGTGTGTGCTCCTTGTTGGTACACTGTGTGCTCCTTGTTGGTACACTGTGTGTGTTTCTTGTTGGTACACTGTGTGTGCTCCTTGTTGGTACACTGTGTGCGCTCCTTGTTGGTACATTGTGTGTGCTCATTGTTAGTGTGATGTTTGCTCCTTGTTGGTACACTGTGTGTGCTCCTTGTTGGTACATTGTGTGTGCTCCTTGTTGGTACACTATGTGTGCTCCTTGTTGGTACACTGTGTGTGCTCCTTGTTGGTACATTGTGTGTGCTCATTGTTAGTGTGATGTTTGCTCATTGTTTGTACATTGTGTGTGCACCTTGTTGGTACACTGTGTGTGCTCCTTGTTGGTTCACGGTGTGTGTGCTCCTTGTTGGTACACTGTGTGTGCTCCTTGTTGGTACACTGTGTGGGCTCATTGTTGGTTAATTGTGTTTGCTTCTTGTTGGTACATTGTGTGTGCTCCTTGTTGGTACATTGTGTGTGCTCATTGTTAGTGTGATGTTTGCTCCTTGTTGGTACACTGTGTGTGCTCCTTGTTGGTACATTGTGTGTGCTCCTTGTTGGTACACTATGTGTGCTCCTTGTTGGTACATTGTGTGTGCTCCTTGTTGGTACATTGTGTGTGCTTTTTGTTGGTTCACTGTGTGTGCTCCTTGTTGGTACACTGTGTATGCTCCTTGTTGGTACACTGTGTATGCTTCTTGTCGGTACACTGTGTGTTCTCCTTGTTGGTACACTGTGTGTGCTCTTTGTTGGTACATTGTGTGTGCTCCTTGTTGGTACACTGTGTGTGCTCCTTGTCGGTACATTGTGTGTGCTCCTTATTGATACACTGTGTGTGCTCGTTGTTGGTACACTGTGTGTGCTCCTTGTTGGTACACTGTGTGTGCTCATTGTTTGTACATTGTGTATGCTCCTTGTTGGTACACTGTGTGTGCTCATTGTTGGTACACTGTGTGTGCTCATTGTTGGTACACTGTGTGTGCTCATTGTTGGTACATTGTGTGTGCTCCTTGTTGGTACACTGTGTGTGCTCAATGTTGGTACATTGTGTGTGCTCCTTGTTGGTACACTGTGTGTGATCAATGTTGGTACATTGTGTATGCTCAATGTTGGTACATTGTGTGCCCTCAATGTTGGTACATTGTGTGTGCTCAATGTTGGTACATTGTGTGTGCTCATTGTAGGTCAATTGTGTGTGCTCAATGTAGGTCAATTGTTTGTGCTCAATGTAGGTTAATTGCGTGTGCTCAATATAGGTTAATTGTGTGTGCTCCTTGTTTGTACATTGTGTGTGCTCATTGTTGGTACATTGTGTGTGCTCATTGTTGGTACATTGTGTGTGCTCATTGTTAGTATAACGTGTGTGCTCATTGTTGGTATTACGTGTGAGCTCATTGTTGGTACATTGTGTGTGCTCATTGTTAGTATAACGTGTGTGCTAATTGTTGGTATAACGTGTGTGCTCATTGTTGGTACATTGTGTGTGCTCATTGTTAGTATAACGTGTGTGCTCATTGTTGGTATTACGTGTGAGCTCATTGTTGGTACATTGTGTGTGCTCATTGTTAGTATAACGTGTGTGCTAATTGTTGGTATAACGTGTGTGCTCATTGTTGGTACATTGTGTGTGCTCATTGTTAGTATAACGTGTGTGCTCATTGTTAGTATAACGTGTGTGCTAATTGTTGGTATAACGTGTGTGCTCATTGTTAGTATAACGTGTGTGCTCATTGTTTGTAGATTGTTTGCGCTCATTGTTGGTACATTGTGTGTGCTCAATGTTGGTACATTGTGTGTGATCAATGTTGGTACATTGTGTGTGCTCAATGTTGGAACATTGTGTGTGGTCAATGTTTAGATATTGTGTTTACTCATTGTTGGTACTTGACAGAAGTGTGTGGACTTCAAGGTAAGCTACCAAGACGCACCAGCCCTTCCTACATTCACAGGAGATGACCCACCTGCAAACAAAACACAGTCCCCTCTGGCATTTGTGGCTCAACACACAGACAAGTAAGGCTCCGCAAAGAAGGCTTTTGATATTATTATTTAGACAAGAACCACAAATAATGTGTTCTCTATTTTATATATGGTTATTATATTTACCATTACCTTTTATTGTTACATTTCAATTAACTTAAATATAAACATTATAGTAGCAGTGTGAGTATTTCATGTTTTAGCAAATATTGCAAAAAACAAAAAAAAGCTCATTAATTTTGTATGTACATTGTACTTTAGTTAATATAATAAAGGTGTCCTATAATAATCATATTGTCTGTCCGTTCTAACAATGTACCTTTCCACAATTTTCATTTTTTTTTTTTCAGCTTTATAAACGCTTAATCTTTAATTGCACCTCCTTTCAGGATTATGATGAAACTTTGTATGCAACATTCCCTTTTTGATGGACAATGGTTGTCAGGTCATTCAGGTCCAAGTATTTTTATGCCCCCAGTAGGGTGGCATATGGCAGTTGAACTGTCTGTCAGTCTGTCCGTCCATCCGAAAACTTAAACATTGCCTATAACTTTTGCAATATTGAGGATATTAACTTTATATTTGGCATGCATGAGCATCTCATGGAGCTGCACATTTTGAGTGGTGAAAGGCCAAGGTCATCTTCAAGGTCAAAGGTCAATTATATGGCTTCAAAGCGATGCAGTAAGGGGCACTGTATTTCTGACAAACTCATGTCTTGTTTATGGGAGTGATTGCCCTTTGATAACTTATATATCACTTTCTTATAGAATTTATATTTATCTTCAAGATCTGAGGAACTAATGAACCAAATTCTAATTTAGTTCATTTTTTCTTTCATTTAAGATTGAGCATGGGCATAAGCATATTGTGAGGTCATTTGGATGTATTAATTTTCAGGGAGATTGCCTTTTAAATAATAATTGCTTTACACGTTTGATCTCAGACACTGATAATCCAAATGTTATGATACTTCATATGCAGGATCCTTTTTGGGTGGACCCCTGTCTGGTATCCAGTCCGTATCTACTCTGTCCTTTTACGGATGTTCATGAAATATTTCTCTCATATACATGCTCATGTATTAATTAAGACAGTGTGCACAATACATGAGTCAGTGATAGACTTAAGGTAAAACTTAAAAGTTAAATGTTTGAATCCTAATTTTCATGTTTTTTGTGCTCGCTTTATATTTCCTTACCTCTTTGAATGGTTGTCGCAAAACTCTACTTAAATTTTAAGTATGCGCAGAAAACAACAGCCATTTATGCAAGGTCAAGGCCATCTTTAAATGAATTTTTATGCCCCCGGTTCGAATGATCGGGGGTATATTGTTTTTGGCCTGTCTGTCTGCCTGTCTGTCATTGTATGTGTCTGTCATTGTATTAATTTGTCCCAAAACTTTAACCTTGGTCATAACTTTTGCAATATTGATGATAGCAACTTGATATTTGGCATGCATGTGTATCTCATTGAGCTGCACATTTTAAGTGGTGAAAGGTCAAGGTCATCCTTCAAGGTCAAAATATAAAAATAATTTCAAAACAGCGCTTTAGGGGGCATTGTGTTTGTGACAAACACATCTCTTGTTCCTATTAAATAAAAAACAAAAGTATTAATAAGTTTATGTAGACAATTCACTGCATATTTAGTTTCTTTTAATGCCCAATCTTATAATTATGCTCCCCTTCGAAGAAGAGGGGGTATATTGCTTTGCTCATGTCCGTCGGTCGGTCGGTAGGTCGGTCGGTTGGTCTGTCCGTTCACCAGGTGGTTGTCAGACGATAACTCAAGAACGCTTGGGCCTAGGATCATGAAACTTCATAGGTACATTGATCATGACTCGCAGATGACCCCTATTGATTTTGAGGTCACTAGGTCAAAGGTCAAGGTCACGGTGACCCGAAATAGTAAAATGGTTTCCGGATGATAACTCAAGAACGCATACGCCTAGGATCATGAAACTTCATGGGTAGATTGATCATGACTCGCAGATGACCCGTATTGATTTTGAGGTCACTAGGTCAAAGGTCAAGGTGACCCGAAGTAGTCAAATGGTTTCCGGATTATAACTCAAGAACGCATACGCCTAGGATCATGAAACTTCATGGGTAGATTGATCATGACTCGCATATGACCCCTATTGATTTTGAGGTCACTAGGTCAAAGGTCAAGGTCACGGTGACCCGAAATAGTAAAATGATTTTCGGATGATAACTCAAGAACGCATACGCCTAGGATCATGAAACTTCATAGGTAGATTGATCATGACTCGCAGATGACCCCTATTGATTTGAGGTCACAAGGTCAAAGGTCAAGGTCACGGTGACCCGAAATAGTAAAATGATTTTCGGATGATAACTCAAGAACGCTTTTGCCTAGGATCATGACACTAAATAGGTACATTGATCGTGACTTGCAGATGACCCCTATTGATTTTCAGGTCACTAGGTCAAAGGTCAAGGTCACAATGACAAAAGTCGTATTCACACAATCGCTGCCAGTACAACGGACAGCCCATATGGGGGGCATGCATGTTTTACAAACAGCCCTTGTTTATTAATAAAATGAGGAGCTTGGTCAATACTGCTATTGCTATACATTAAGTTTTTGTTTTCCATCAATTGATGGAAATAAATTAAAGCTATTGAATTAAAAACTATACAAATAGATACCTTATATTCAGAACTTTCTTGGAATTGTTGTATATTGGGTGGATGTATCAAATCGCTTTTGAGTTAGAAATCGGAAACCAAAAGTGTACACCTATTTACCTATTAAATACATACCCCATCCTAATGAGTGAAACAAAATTATGAATCTTACTTTAAATGTGCTATAATTTGAATCCCATTACTATTCAACAGACACATCTCTAGATCATTTTCACAAACTATGAACATTAGTGGTTACGTAACTTTCTGATTATCCCATGTCCCTGCTTTCAGTGCTGGTATATGTGGTATGGGTGAAGCCCCTTTGTCAGATAATCCCATGTCCTTGCTTTCAGTGCTGGTATACCTGGTATGGGTGAAGCCCCTCTGAATATCCCATGTCTTTGCTTTCAGTGCTGGTATACGTGGTATGGGTGAAGCCCCTCCGTCTGATTATTCCATGTCCCTGCTTTCAGTGCTGGTACACGTGGTATGGGTGAAGCCCCTCTGTCTGATTATCCCATGTCTCTGCTTTCAGTGCTGGTATACGTGGATTGGGTGAAGCCCCTCTGTCTGAATATCCCATGTCCCTGCTTCCAGTGCTGGTATGCGTGGTATGGGTGAAGCCCCTCTGTCAGATAATCCCATGTCCTTGCTTTCAGTGCTGGTATACTTGGTATGGGTGAAGCCCCTCTGAATATCCCATGTCTCTGCTTTCACTACTGGTATACGTGGTATGGGTGAAGCCCCTCTGTCTGATTATCCAATGTCCCTGCTTTCAGTGCTGGTATACGTGGTATGGGTGAAGCCCCCTGTCTGATTATCCGATGTCCCTGCTTTCAGTGCTGGTACACGTGGTATGAGTGATGCCCCCTCTGTCTGATTATCCCATGTCCCTGCTTTCAGTGCAGGTATACGTGGTATGGGTGAAGCCCCTCTGTCTGAATATCCCATGTCCCTGCTTTCAGTGCTGGTGTACGTGTTATGGGTGAAGCCCCCCTGGAGGTTGACAGTGTTACATGTCGATCTCTGCTGAGGAAGTCTGTGGCAGCTATCCTGGCTCATACAGGATATGATGGTGGGTTGTATGATAGGACAATATCGTATGGTTTGATAGCTTAGCAGATCAGGTAAAGGAATGAAAAATATAGGGGTAAAACAGCATTAACCAAAAAGGTGCAATTGTCTGATTCTCTGACTACACTTACAAGACCACTATCTACTATACAATGATATTGTGTTACCTCTTTTTATAATTACTAACAAATTGGTCCAAATTTGCTTAATTGTTCAAAAATATTTAGGTAAAAATGAGCATTTCACTCATGTCATGTTTAGCAAGATTTTTACATGCACAACTTTCCTTTATATTATAAACTTTAAGCTCTTTGTGGTTATGAAAAAAGTCAACGATGTGTTTTTCCAGTTTGTGGAGAGTCAGTGTTGGAGACACTAACAGATGTCACAAGTGAGTTTTACCTCCAGTTAACGAGACACATGAGAGCAGCAGCAGACAACCTCGCTTTGCATGATGCTTCAGGATTTCCTGTAAATTGCCTTCGTTAACGAGTTTTTTTAAGGACATTTGATCATTCTGCCTTTAATTGCATTGCTTAGTTGTAAAATACTTACAAAATGCACTTCAACATTGATTATTAAAAACCTAAATTGTGTGATCATCCTACTATTGCTGACATTTTTTTAAATGATAGTTCTATATATTTCATTGGATGCAAACCTGATTAAATGGGTACTCTGCTATTCCTTACTACTACATGTACATCAGACCAAAACCAAATAAGGCTTAAATTGTGTTGTTTATGTGATCACTGTTATTCACACTTAAGATAGCAACACATGTTGTGTAGATAGCAATGTGCTTGTGGTAATAGAATGGGGTGGAACTGAATGATAGATCATGAAGTGTCTTGAGGGAAAACAAAGTTTCGAATTTTTTTTGTCAAAAATCAATGGAAGGACTTAAAGATACAGGTTGACCTAAAAAAAATGATTACGGGGTGACCCTGTATGTAAATCGATGAAATCATTTTGTTAGGTAAAACACTATTGCAGCGAGGGGGCATGATGGTTTTCCTTATATTGCTATAAAGGAAACATCTTTTCAGAAGTAGTCATCAGATTTCAAGAAGATTTCACAGCAATGTTCTTTGTGTTAACAACTACTAAATTAAAAAAAACAAACATACATTTCCATTGTCAATTTCTGAAAAACCAAAGATTGAATTTCAAAAAAGTTTCATTATATTGCTATAAAAAATTGCTCTTTGTGATTTTCCAAATAACATGTAGTAATATTTGTGATTATTTTTTATGAATAGTAACAAATTCTTTAGTAATTGCTTGGACAGAGTTTAAATATTTGTGCCAAAAAATAAAAAAATCATCATTTCATCAATTGTGACTGTGTGTGTCTCCTGTACAGGACATATTAGAACAGGTACTGCAGGAGCTAGGGCTGGGCAGTGTGTGTGGCCTGCATGAGTTCTACGAGCAGCGTGTGGTGCGCTACCAGCGTCATATGCAGGATGTCTGCCGACAGCTGGTCACACAGTACGACAAGCTCAAGGAACCCATACTGCAGCAGCAACAGCAGCAGCAGCCGGACACACTGTCAGTTATCAGGTAGGCCATACCTGCTATGGCTATTCTGTTGACCATTTACCACGGAGTTATGCATTTTGGCCTGTTTTTTATCCTTTTCAATAATCAAAGTACATTAAATACGTTTTGTAATAGATTCAATTTTTAAAGGCATCATTTTAACTCTTAAGATACTTATGAGCAGCAAACATCATAAACCTGAAGGTTGTTCTTGTTTAATGCTTGTTTCATATAGCCTTTTTATACACCCGTTTTTTCAAAACGGGACGTATTATAGTTTCACCCTTGGCGGGCAGCGGGCCGGCGGTGGGCGTTCACAGCAGTTTCCGGTCTCTAATTCAAATAGTTTTCATCCGATCTTCACCAAACTTGGTCAGAAGTTGTATCTAGACAATATCTTGGTCAAGTTCGAATATGGGTCATGCCAGGTCAAAAACTAGGTCACAGGGTCACTTAGTGCATTTGAAGGATTTAGCATGGTTTCCGCTCTCTAATTGAAGTAGTTTTCATCCAATCTTCACCAAATTTGGTCAGAAGTTGTATCTAGACAATATCTAGATCAAGTTCGAATATGGGGGGTTTAAAGAAGGAGAGTTTTAGAAGTGTAGGCTGGTGTGGGTGGGGGAAGCCAGCAGGGGTAGTACTACTGGGATGGGTATAAGGGAGGTAATTGTGGAGGAGGACTTTGATGATGGTTGTGTCCCCTGGACCAGAGGGAGTGCACGGTAAATGGAAATTACAAATGGAGAATAATAGATAAAAATTTAAGACAATATGATGTTGTTATATTGAAGTAATCCAGTAAAAATGGAATTGGTAAAGAAATACCACGTCATACTACGTTGCAGGAAATAACCCACAAGATGCTGTAATCCAACCCATAATACTTAAAGGGTAAAAATAGTACAAAAGTACCTCGTTTGCTATATAAGCAAAATAAAAAGTTAGAAGTTAAGGAAAACAAACAAACAAAAAAGTACAAGTGTACATTATATACTATGACACTTAATATAGCAATTTTAAATATAATTATAATACCAAAGAGTTTGTAATACCCTTAAAAGGGCTGAAATGGGTTTTGCAAATTTGGTCAGAAGTTGTGTCTAAATGATATCTAGGTCAAGTTCAAATATGGGTCATGCCAGGTCAAAAACTAGGTCACTTAGTGCATTTCAAGCATTTAGCATGGTGTCCAAAACCTTCAAACGGGCGTATCTTGTGACATTTTGGCACTCTTGTTTACTTTGCTTCTGAGTGGGAAAGGGTTAAAATCCAATTCGACTGTGATTCTCACTGATCTATCTCTAGACAAAGAACACACTATTTACTGTTACTCTCCCAATATGATAAGAAATCAGGGTTTGCATTTACTTTTGTAAAATGGAAGTACAAGCTTCCTGGCTTCAAACTTTGGAAGTTTGGCTCATAATATTTGGCAGTATTGTTTGAGCATTGTGGTATTGAAATTAAGTATCATTCACATTGTAAATTAAATGTACCTGGTAAATCTGTTTTCTATAGGTTCTTTCATTCAGTGAATTATGTATATGTATATGTTAATCACTGTAATTAATGGTTTAGCTTGTTCATAATGGGAGTTTCATTAACATCCATGACTTATATTGGAACTTCCATGACTGCAATTTTAAAAGCCCTGTTACCCCAAAAGAGTAGAATACTCCCAATCTTCTGTTAATGCAAATCCTGATAAATATCATTAATATCTAATGCTGCTGGGATATTTCTTGATCTATTTGACCCCAGTATTGGGTCCATCGGTCCTGGTTACATGTTTCCCTATATTATTTAGCACGTATAGTGTTAATATACAGTAATATATGTGGTATTTCATGTTTTATACATAATTTGGCATATTTTTGCATGAAATATTGCATGAAAAGGGAGTTTAAAATATAGACACTTTTCAACATTCAAACTTTTTTGATAGTACATATCAATGTTTATGCCGTGAATGTTTTAATAGAAAATAAATAATATTGATTCATTATTAAACATATTTATTTTATATACAAAAATCATCAATAGGGCTAACAAGAATTAAGATGATTTGAAATGAAAGCAAACTGACGCGGATTTGTTTACCTTCTCAGCCTAGTCAATCTGCGAGCAGCTTGTTTATAATTGTGAGAACATGCGTCTTCAACTGAACCTCCATACACACTAGTGACTACCAATAGTTCACTCTCTGTCGAGCTGTGCAGCGGTATGCAGTTTAAGATTTTTTCTTGGGTTGATCTATCAGAATTATAAAAAAAATCAATTGTTACACTATTCACCCTGATTAATTTTATTTCTTAGGATAAAAGAAGAACCCTCTGAAATCCACTTTCCAGAGCTGGATGAAATAGACGAGGCAAACAATGGGGAACATCTCCTAAATCTAAATGGTAGGTACTGTTCAAAGCATTCTGTTACTGTAAAAAAATACTAGTAGGTTGGCAATGTAGAAATTTCCTCTTTAATTGAACGAATTCATTGAAAAGATGCCCTTAGGTTTGTAAAGACTTACCAAATCATTAGTCCCTTACCTTTGTAAGCAGAGATGACAATAGGTTTACCCTGGATCAGACTCTGTGTCCGTGTTTCAGTGTCGGTCAAAAACTAGATCCTGCATTTACTCAAAAAGAGTTAGCTAGATTAATAAAACTAGTTAGGTGGATAGAGAGCCATATGGGGAATATGCAGGTTATTTCTGTTTATTTGTCAGCATTTTCATTTAAAGTTTTTAAATTATAGTTTTTATGCAATCCATCGAAGGAGTCACACTGTTCATCTGTCATCTTTGCCAAATTTTGAAACAACTTGCGAACAAATATCCATCATAAATTTACATTTTGAATGTAACACTGGTCAATCTACCTCAAAGGTCAAGTTACACTTAGAGTTTAAATGTCTAATTTGGATATAAACAGCTATAAATTCCTGTCTCATTCTTAACTTTTTCATTTATTGGTGGATTTTGAAATAACTTTGCTCAAATGTAAACCAACAGCAGATAATGTGTTGCGTGTAGCAACCATCTTTGTATCTCAAAGTTCAAGGTCGCAGAGTGATCAAAGTTTTACAAAACTTGTCAATAATGCAATCAAACATAAGACATGTTGCATTAACACCTGTCACCTTACCTCAAAGGTCAATGTAACTCTTAAGAGTTCAAATGTCAAATTAGGCCATTTAACAGCTTGTACAGACTGTATCTTTGTCATTCATTGTGCGATTTTAAGATAACTGACCACTAGTTACTAACCTGTCTCTTGACCTCAGAGGACAAGGTCACAATAAGAGTTCAAATTTGGCTATAAAACAGTTTGTTTGGGGTGTGCATTTGTCATTTATCCTTTGAGTCGTGTTCTGAGAAAACTGGGCATAATGCATGTGCTTAAAGTGTCATCCCAGATTAGCCTGTGCATTCCTCACAGGCTAATCAGGGACGACACTTATGGCTTTTATGACATTTTTCGTTTAAATGAAGTCTCTTCTTAGCAAAAATCCAATATAGGTGGAAAGTGTCGTCCCTGATTAGCCTGTGTGGACTGCACAGGCTAATCTGGGACGACACTTTACGCACATGCATTATGCCCAGTTTTCTCAGAACGCGACTCATTTTAAGATTACATACCACAAATGACTACCATGAGGAGACTCAGTTTTGTGCGTATCACCGGCCTCACTACTTCAAAGGTCAAGTTCACACTTAGGGGTCTTAAGTAAAATTTAGCTATTAACGGCTTGGGTTTGACATAAGTGGAATGGTGAGGCATCAAAGCATAATGGACACATGTGTTCATTTCTTTAAATGGCTTGCTCACAACTTTTGCATTATCATCTATTTTCAGATTTAGGAGGGTTCGAAATAACAGTGGAGCATGAATCTGCCAGTGGCCTGACGACAGAAGTGGAATCAAAATGGTCAGCTGTGAAGTCGGAAACCAATGAAAACAAGTAATACATTCTATAAAGGGTTCATGATGATCAGTGCACATGAGTGTGTGGCACAATAAGACTTTGTGTTTTTTTCACATTCACAAGTCATGATGACATTAATTTAAATTGATTCCATTAAAACCTGAATTAAGGGGGAAAAACCCAACCTTATTCAAATTCTAAAGTCATCCAGTTTGTCTCTGTGTAGAAAAGAATTCTCTGAGAATTTTAGTCCGTCAAATTTTTCTACATGCTGTTTATTTCATTTGTCAAGAAATCGAATTAAAACAGTATTTTTAACAAAATAGCCATTTGAATTATTTTGAGCAAAATCTTAGTGCAATTACTGGTTATATCAGGATAACTTAAATAACAATGTACCGTAATGCCTATAATATAAACAATAACAAAATTTGATGCTTATACAATTTAATAGAAAACAATTTTAAAACATAATAAATAGTAAACATAAATGTGAACTGCATATTATGGTGAGCATTGTCACTATAACACACTCAGATTGCTATAGGGAACTCACTCATTAATAATTCTATCCCCAAAGAAGTACATGTTTTGTTGTAAAACTATCATATAAACAACACAAAAAGAAGTCCTTGAGCGCAGCATACCAAAATTAATTTCTCCTTACAGTTGCCAAAATAAGTATATTTATAACATAAGAACAAAATAATTTTATCGTCTTGTTAGAAGAAACTGATGTAATTTCCATATATCTTGATGCATCCGTCAATAGAAAAGCTTTTTTTAGTTTTTATGTGTGCTAATAAATAACTCAGGATTAATTCATAAATCTGAACTCCAAATAATTGTACATGTATGTTGACCAATAAACACTGAACAATGGTAAATAAAAAAGCTCTGTTTATAATAAGTAAATGAAACGATTTCTATATTTTATTTTTTTCAGAATGACGGGCTATGAGCCAATGGAAGAGGAGGAGCGGGTTGTTAAATCTGTGGCATCCAGTGAACAGGATGAGGTGGGAACTGATTCCCAGTCTGTCAACGTGTCAGATATTATGTCACCTACAGCAAATTTCAATAAAACTAAGAAAAAGTGAATACTGTTCATGTTGTTTGGAAAAATCTCCATGAAACTTCAGCTGACATGCTCATCAGATGGAAATAATTTTGGTACAAGTTACATATAAAGAAAGTGTTGGTAAACCAGCCAATTACGTGTTAAAATGGATTTAACACTGCCATTGTCATTTTTAGATTACATTATTTATCAAGCAAGAGTATTTTCAACACAAAAATTATTTAGATTAAACAAATCAACATATACATGTAAAACATATACTTTCAATAAAACAGCATTTTCTGATCAGTTATTTTTTCTCAGCCGTTCACTGGACATGACGATAGACTGTATCCAGCTTTCTAGTTCTTGGAGAAGCTCTGGCTTTCTGATTGGTCCATGCAGCTTTTTAACAACATCTTCAGGTTTTGAATTGATCAAAGTCTGCTTCATCAGTGAAATCATGCACACAAAGTCATCTTTATTTCGTACAAATTTTTGCTCAACATAAAATGCTGTATCATCCCAGTAAATAACCTGTGATAGAAACAAAAATGCATTACAATGACTATTCACATGGAGAGAACAGTCAGTATGTAACCTTTTATGACAACTGTCTTATAATGATAACGCTAATATGTGTAACTTAATTCAACAAGATAACCACAAAGTTTTTGTATTAAGAATACAACTGTTACTATTTTATTTCAGTTTATTTTTTTAAAGTAAGCAAATATTTAAAACCAATGGAAATAAATACAGTGTGAAAACTCCATCATAAAACAAAAAAAACCTTTGATTCGATCCTGAATGATGTAAACAAAGTTATAGAGCGTCTATATCGGTTGTTGCTAGCTCCAAGTGTTAGACTGCCACCACATTTAGAAACTTCATTCCACACTCCATTCTCAAGCCACAAATAAATGCGGCCAATATCACAGTGTTTGAGGTAAGTGGCGTTGTTCATATGAAGGAAAAGGTCTAAGTCCTGAGGCATACATATACCTGTTAAGTAAAAGGATTAACATGGATATTAAACATTGTAATTCTGTAGTTGAGTATGTGTACATGTATTCATCATAAAATAAAAACAAGAGCAGTCCCCAAGACAGCCTGCTCGACTATTGGTCTGCTTGATAGTATAACACATACCGTCATACGTAATGTTATATATTAAAATCTCCTAAATAATAAAGAGATACTAAGTAGTTGCATGCAAATGTTTGCCAAAATTTCTAAGCATCTGAAAAAAGGGGCACAATTCCGTTAAATTGCAGGTCAGAGTTATGGAGCTTTATCAGTGACCTTGCAAATTAACCCAGAACTTGTGTATAATCTTTTCATTTTTAAATGCCTTCACCCTTGTAGTGATACATGTCAAAATAGGAAAGAAGTGATATGGGGATTTTGCATGTTGACCTTAACCAAATATTTATGTGCAAAAGAGGGCATAATTCTGCAAAATTGCATGTTACAGTTATGGAATTTTGTCAGTGACTACGCGCAATGGCATTGGATACACAGGGTCATTCACCAACTTAGCCCATGGCTACAAATTTGTCTCGAGAAAATGTGTATCTCAACCTAATACAACTGTCATTATGTAAATAATTACTATGTTTTAAGGAAATTTTCAGCCAAAGGGAAGGGGGGGGGGGGCTAAATACACATGTTAAGTTCCAAATGAACAACTTTAGTAAAATTACTTTAGTAGAAACAGGGAAGAAGTTGCACATTTACCTTAACCCAATTTCTGAGAAAACAAATGGGGGCATAATAATTCTGAAATTTATCTCAGCGTTAAGAAACTTGGTCAGTGATCTCACACAATGACCCCTAGTTGCATTAATGCAATTCTTAGCTTTAAAACCCAAAGGCCCGTCACAGCAAAAAGTATCAAAGGCTCTGGGAGTCTGTTTATATGTACTAAATGACCCCAAACATATGTGTGAAGTTTCAATTGAATACCTTTAGTAAAAATAGTGATATTTAGAAGGGGCATGTTTACATTTTGAAAAAATGAGGGAATATAAAACATATGGGCGCATTAAGTTAAAAAATATGGGCGCAATAAGTTAAAAATATTGGCATAATTCTCCTAAATTACAGGTCAGTGTTATGGAATTTATTCAGTGAGCTTGCATAATTAATACAATTATCCAAGGTGTTTCAATTTAACACCAATAATAGACACAGTGATATGAGAATGTGGCATGTTGACCTTAACCACAGCACTCCGCAGATGCTAAAGTTGACTTGGGGTGAGAAGAATACTTTTATAGGATTATTCCGTGAATAGTGGAGTTAGAAAATGAGAATAATAAATATAAATTTGAAGCAGTGTTTCAATATTACAATTGTTGGAAATGAGAATTTTGTGCATTCAATGAAGCAAAAATGTGTAAATGCAGGAGGATACATGAGAAAAGAATGTGAGATCCTATTACCAGTGTCATGCGAAAATGGGTCTTAAGTCCTATGGGGGCCATCATAGCTCCAGACACAGTCTGGTTAGGAGCTACCATGACCATAATAGTTATGTAAGGTGTCATGAAAGTTCAGGCTGGTTTTGAGCAACATTGGCCATACATATGCATAAGATTTATTTTGGCATGAGGCCGGTCACTCCAGCGACTATTACATCAACAAGAGCTGTCAGAAGACAGCGCGCTCGACTATTCAAGTGCTTGACAGTCATCATGGGCAAATTGTTCATATTCAATAAGGTCAAGGTAATAGAGTCATATTCTAAATCTAAGTGGAAAAGGACCATAATTGAAACATATTGATGGCTTAAGTTTAAAGAAGTTGTCTTTTATAGACGATTCTGAGTTCAGGTATATTTTCAACAATCTATTGAAAAATTTTAACAACATAAAACAAACTAATAAGATTTTATTTCAAGTTTGATAGCAATAGCTTGGGTGGGATGGTTGGACGGTCCTTCAAATATAAATTAAATAAATATTTGTTTTTTTTTACCATGTTTCAAAGAAAAAAAATGGGTGGGGGTGGAGAGGGTATAGTGTGGGGGTGTGGTCATTTATTAGATGATCTTTCAAAATTAAGAAAAAAAATTAAAAAATATGGGTTTCTGGTGGGGGATGGTGTGGGTGACCTTGACCTTGAGAGTCAATGTCATTCAAAGGTCAAGGTCAAATTCAACTTGCCAGGTACAGTTCCCGCATGAGAGTAAGAAAGTATTTGAAGTTTGAAAGCAATAGCCTTGATACTTTAGAAGTTAAGTGGATCTAAACACAAAATTGAACAATTTAACAAAATAATTAAATATTCAAAGTTACTAAGACAAAAAAGGGCCTTTATTCCGTTTAAATGCCAACCAGAGTTATGCAACTTGCACTGTACAGTCCCCTTACGATAGTAGAGTTTTCCAAGTCTGAGCGCAATAGCTATGATACTTTAGGAGAAAAATTGACCAAAACACAAAACCTAACCAAATACTAAATTATCTAAGTATAAAACTAAAAAGGGGCCATAATTCTGTCAAAATGCCAGTCAGAGTCACATAACTTTGCCTGCCCACAGTCCCCTAATGATAGTAAGTATGAAAGCAATAGCTTTGACACTTTAGGAATAAAGTGAACCTAAACACAAAACTTAAACAAAATTTTCAATTTTCTAAGTATAAAAAGGGAACATAAATCTTACAAAATGCTTGAAACAGTTGTCTGCTCTTGTTTATAGATAGGGGTCATGTTGGTAAAGAAGTATGAAAAATATGAAAGCAATTTGTCAAGGGACATAGAAAATATTTGAAGTGGTACGCAAACTTTAACATAGATTTATCAATAATATGAATATTCTAAGTGGAAAAAGGGCCATTATTCTTACAAAATGCTTGATACAGTTGTCTGCTCTTGTTTATAGGATGGGGTCAAGATGGTAAAGAAGTACACAAAATATAAAAGCAATATGTCAAGGGTTATAGAAAATATTTGAGGTGGTACGCAAACTTTAACATTCCAATCTCACGCCGACGTCGGGGTGAGTAGGATAGCTCCACTATATATATTTCATATATAATAGTGCTAAAAATGAGAAGAGAAAACCAAACAAGCAACAAAAAAACAAATATAGTGGTTTCAAACCGTTAAGATATACTGGTTTCTAGCCTGTAAGTAACAACGCTCAGACGTTTTCGTGACTCCGACTGTTTGACTTACGTTTCATTGTGCTAACTTCCAAAATGTGTTTCTTCACAGAACCGTTTGTTCTGATCCAACCCACAGTCACACTGTATAACATTCGCACTAAATGTATCATGTCTAACCCTAAAAACATAAGAAATATTATAAAACCAAATATAGCAATCATTGTCAATAAGCGTTTGGTTATTTAAAAAAGTTACATATGCGGATTCGGTCTGAAACACGCGCAGCTTTATCGTATTGAGCGATTTGTCATTAGCGATTGGATGGCATAACTAATGGTATGTTATGGAATTTTAATGTTGACCTGGGTATTCTTAATGTGTATTCCTTTAATTTCATTTTTGACGTTTTTGCGCATGCTAAGTATACTATTTTCCTATGTTAACCTGTAGTTAAATTGAGTTCCGTCTTTTACCTTTACAGCAACAGTTCGGGTACCAGAACTACGTCATCTGTGGGGTTTTCCAATTTCCAAGGTCGAAGTGGCTGTTATCTTTTCTTCACTTTCACGAGTCTTAAACTATGCATTTTACATAAATGTGGAGGTGGATACATAGCCTGCCGAGGGGTAAGACGCTTATACAGATTGGTGGTCAAATTATTTATTACCGTTTTACTCGAGGACAAAATTTTGGACTTATACCTTGAAATTGAAACAGGGCTGTAAACATTCTAATCATATACAGTCATAGAGTGACCTATTTTGATACTTTGACTTTGTAATATTAGGATTTCATAGAATAAAAGATATGCGAACATGATTTAAAGTATATATCATATATCAGTTATATCATTGACTACATATTAAACAGTATATAATTTAATCCATAAAGTGTGTTTTAAATTTTCCTTGCAACTTAATAAAAGCACCCACATGTCTGATAAATGAGATGTTTAATACATTAAATACCACCTATTAGCTGGACCATGTAACGGTCAATGACCATTTTCAAATATATAGTGGAAACCAGAAAAATGTCATAGTTGTGTTTTCATTTTTTAATAAGAATAGTCAACACTACATATACTGGTCATGTACGTAATTCCGGCCTGTACGTAAAAAATCGGCCACCTGTGTAAAATCATTTTCATGATCTTAACGCACATATTTTGTTTTTATTTAGAAAAATCAACATGAAAACCATCTGCACTCTCAATATTTTGCAAATGTAAGAACCATATCACTGTAAACTTTTGTGTTAGAATGTCACAAATATAGCAGGAAATATTTGGCTCGTGGGGAAAGTGATGTCATCATCAGTTGCAACAATTATATTGATATAAGAAACAAATATATTTGATAAAATTATTTTTATTTTATCTAATAAACTTTAATTAAAGTTTTACTAATTATTTGTACAAAAAATTATATTCAAAACATAAAAATCAGAACCTAAATATAAATTTTTAATATCTGAATTACCTCCCTTGATAAGAATATTACTAGATTACATGTTTTAATATTATATATAAGCGTTTACTAATAATCAACACTGAAGTCAACTTTTTAAACAAGATGTGTTTACTTTTTTAGCTATGTTAGAAAAAAATTATTAAACACATTAAAAACAAATATTTTTTTGTGAATTAGCAGTTTCCCATTGTTTATATTTATTAAAATAGGTAGGGGGAGTAACTGGTATAATTATTTCGCATTTATTTTAAATTTCAAGTCAAAAATTTTAATAGTATAAACATTGATTAATACTCTGAAATTGAGGACATTTGTCTCAAGATATTACTTTGTAATTTTATCTGCAGGTCAAACTGAAAAGTGGCCGATTTTTTAGGTACATTTAACCTACGAAAATGGATAGTTTACATGTCATCATTTTCTGTTCATTAAGTAACATTCACCGATCTAATTCTATTTAAATTTTCATGCTAGGTGAGTTTTGAACCCAGGATTATATATGTGAAGTTTAGTTTCAACCAGTTGCCTAACACTAAAGATTTTTCTTAAATAGTCCCAAAAGTGGCCGGAATTACGTACATGACCAGTATAATAACTTTATATTTTTTAAACAAAACATAGTGTCTAACATGTGCCAACATTAATGAAGAAAATGCCTACACTCCAATTTTATATTTCTTAATCATCAATTATTCTGCCATAGCTACAATAAGTCTTCATTTTTCTTAAAATTAAAATGCAATCATGTGATGAATTTGTTAATTATTGAAAGATATTAAAAGAATTTATTGAGATTGGAATAAAACTGCAAACATGTTTTGGTTTAAGTTTTTTATACATCCTTAATGGGATAGTTGTCTTTAAAATGTTTATTGAACATTAAATAGAAATAGAGTAGCTCTACAGACATGTTAATTTTATCTTAAATTATTAACCCTTAAGTATTTGTATTCAGTGCTTGAAAGTTTGGCTCAAATCTTGAGCGCTTTATTATGTGTTATTAAGGGAAACATTCCATCTTTGATCGGATTCTTTGACAATGTGATTGTGGACAAGAGTGTTTCAAGTTTTAATAATGCTGGAGCCACTCTTAACCAATAACATACATTAAAATATCTTATTAATTATTTAGTCTTGTGAAGGTATTTTTTTATTTTCTCAGCATTACTCAATTTACTAGTAGAGCTCCGTCTAGATAAAATAAGTTGATATATGGTGTTCTTATTCAAAGTTATCAAAATTAACGAAAATATAAGCCGAGACATCCCATCCAATATGTTTCACTTCATGGTAAAAAATTCTGATTTATAAGACTAGTTCTTCATAAAACTGGTTAGAAATATTGCACAAATTGTTGAAACAGTAAGTTTCTTAAAAAAAAGTAAATATTTTTATTCAAGAGAAATCAAAACATTCCGTCTTAGATTTATATGTTTGTTTAAAACTTATCAGATCTATACCTCTTTGTCTTCCAGTGTGTTTCTCAATGTGTTGTTCTAACTAATTACAGCTATACGACAGAAATGTCACAACCATTGTTCTGGAGCCTCGGCAGGCATCAGTGTTGAAGAACAGCATGAAACTGGGTGCAAGAAGGAGGTTAATGAGGCTCAAAGCACCCACTTTCAATGGAAGTGGCACTGCAAACCAGGGTAGGTTTAAGATGTTCTATATTTCTGATTGCGATGAAGATATGTGTAGGAATGTTATGAACATTACTAAATTTCAGAGCTGTTATGTATTTTGTTCTGGTATTTGACGTTAGAAATTTGAAGTACATGAATTAACTCAAAACTGCATAGATTTCTGTATTACCGTAATGATAATAGCGTTTGTTCAAAAATGTCATCACGAATGTTTCTTTTGCAAAAAATAAAACCATATTTAACCCTTGAAATGCGTAAGCTCTTCTATAATGGTTATATCTCACCTATATCCGACTACGCATGCGTTACCTGGGGTTCAGCGGTCAAAACGGAAATTAATAGAATAGTCAAAATACAAAAGCGTTGTGGTGCACATATTTTAAATAAAAAGTACAACACTAATTCAAAAACACTATTTAAAGATCTAAAATGGTTGACTTTCGAACAGCGTAATCACTATTTCATGTCAGTTATTGTATTTAAAGCATTTCACAATCAAACCCCAACATACATACGTGACCTTTTGACACCTTCACAAAATATTCACTATAACTTGCGATCTTGCGAAAAGGGGGATTTAAAGCTAGTGCGAATACCCAAAACAAACTATTTCAAACAATCGTTTGAATTTTCTAGCAAAACAATTTGGAATTCGTTACCCCAATCTATACGTCAAACAAACAATTTAATTACATTTAAGAAAAAATTAAAAGCTTATCTTTCTTCCACACTTTATGAAATAAACTGAACATGCTTCATGTTGTTTTAGTAAATAACATTAGTTTAATGTTTAAATACTGTTCTTGCATAAATGGTTATTGTAGTTTTATGTCTGTCATTTGTTTTTAATTATAATATATATCATTATATGTGTATGCATATATGATTCTTTATGTTTTGTTCTTATTGCTCAAGATGAAATATGATGTATTTGTTGTAAATTGTATCTTGTTAGAAGACCTTGTTGAAAATAAGAAATGTATTATATAAATTGCATATTATGGAATTTCATCTGATGTATTTCTTAACAAGTCTATCTTCTTTAAATAAAGATTTTATTATTATTATTATTATAAAGTAAATTGCATTCATTTTGTTCTTACATGGATTTTGATTATTAAAATGAAATCGTTCTTTATCATTTATAATAAATTATTAATGATTGATAATTGTCAACAGTACTGAAAGCAACACTCATAAAGAAGAGGAAAGTTCAAGACCAACTCATGACTTTTGGAATCTTGTATATGGGCCACGCACCACATGTGAAGCTCTTGGATTGGTAATATATCAATATGAAATGTAATTCTGAGGTACAAGTTTACAGGATAGTCCCAAATGTGACAAAAAACGGACATTTGGACCCGAATAATCTCTATCTGTTAATTTTCAGAACCATTTCAATAAATGTGTACAAAATGTAGTAATGCATTGGAATTATTCATGCAATAAAGCCATTATATCCTTTTATCACAAAATGGTTATACACTTGTCACAAGAAATTGTACAACTTAATCAGTTAACCACATGGTTGTAATTATTAATTTATACTAACTTGAAAAATATTGGTTGTTAACATCAGATACGGACAGACTAGAACACTGTTAAATGGCTTTGACAGGGAATAAAATACCTTGGCTGTAATACTTGTAATAAAACCCTGTAAATAAATACATGTGTATTGTTCTACATCAAATAATTTTCAGGGTGGTGTTCTTGGAGCTGTAGTCCACCTTCACAGAGCACATTTTGAGTACTTGAGAAAGAAATATGGCAGTCCTGATACATCCAACAAGTGCTGCCCTATCAATCATTTACCAGTGCTGCATGCCTTGCCTGGTGACAGACGTTATCTGCACACCTCTAGCCAGAGTTCAGTCGCAGATGCAAAATCTACAGTGGAGAAAACTCCAACTAAACCGTCCATTGTGAAATCATTGTGGATATTTGATCCCCACACCCGCTCAAGTTTTTTCCAGACAGCTGCAAAGAAATCTAAAAAGAAATCAAAGGTAGTTCACAAGTAACTAATAGTCGTATGTATATAATTTATAAATAGTATTCACATTGCTTTGAGATGTACTTTTCAAGGTATTCTGCAGTAATTATCATTTATGATGCACATGTTGTTTGTTATTTAATAATTACTGCTAACAATTGTGAAAACACTGTTTATTATTTATTTTTTTCAGATTGATGAATCAAAAGCAGATGCATCTGTTAAAAACAAAGTGAGTACAGTACATCAGTACAGACTTTTTATGCCCCCATTCAGTGGGTGGCGTTAAGCATTTTACTTGTCTGTCCATATGTACTTCTGTACGCAGGTACGAAACCTTGTGTTTGAAGTTCCCTTTTACTACATGGTGGATCTTTCTCAAATGATCTGTTCATATTTGGATGACCTCAGTGTAAAGATAATGTCAAAGAAAAGATTTTGGACTGAAATAATTATTGGCAGAATAATGGCCCTTCGTCTATTTTTCCAACGTAGAATTTATCGTCTCCTGAAGCTTGTTTTTTCAACTCCTCTTTAATTACTGGATGGCTGTTGTTTAAACTTAACAGTTGAATGACCTTAGTGTGTGTTTTATTGTAAGGAAAGGAATTTTTGCTGTGAGGATTTTTGTTTTGGCAGAATTATAGCCATTAGTCTGTTTTTGCACTCTAAAATATATGTAGTTCCATAATTATGTGTGTTCAAGTTCTCTAACTTCTTTAAAAGATTTTGCTCAAACTTTCACAGCCTAATGTGTATATGATCTTTATGTAAGGAGTCTTTTTTTTGTAAATTTTATTTCACCTCCATTTATTACAAAACTTATTGTTAATATACATGTTATTTGTTGGTATATAATAGATTTCCTTTAACAATTCAACTGTTTGATATGTAAGGAGTCTTGACTAGGACCAGTTTTAGCCCTTTGTCATTCTGACTGCTGTAGAAAAGTATTCAGTGGATTTTTCTGTGTCGGAACATGCATCATGTGGCATCAGTTTCTGTCATGCATTTGCAATTCTCTTTAAACGAATCAATTTAATTAAATACTATTCTTTGATACCATGCCTGCTGATGTTGGCAAGACTTCACCATTGAAACCTGCTTTTAGAGTTGTAAACAAGACACGCAAGCTACTCGAGAAGATCTTGGCTCGGTGTTTGCTGATTTCTCTGCGGTCTGTGACAAGTACACAGCTACTGGTAAGGGTATACAAGGAGCAGAGGCTGCTGAAAATGGAGACTGGCAGCAAGCTGCACAACTGTGGAGAGAGTCCAGTGATCTAGGAAATACCAAAGCTAAATTTAATTTAGCTATCTGTTATGAACATGGAAAAGGTGTTGCGGAGAATAAAGCTGAGGTAACCATACAATCTGCATTGGAAAAACAAGTCACTGCCCGTTCCTCCCTTGAATAATTTTTCTTCAAACAGTTAACATTATATGCAATACTGGTAAGATTTGAATATACATTTTGATCTCTAACTTCTGAATGGACATCAAATCATTGTGTAAAACCGCTTTGCAGTCAGCTTTATAGTCATCACTATGGTACTTGGATATTTATGCAGATTGTTCGTCCATCCATCTGAGCTTGTTCTTTCATAATCCATATTGCACTTATAAAATATATCTCTGCAAATATTCACCATGTAGAGACAGAGTGTCATGTGTAAGATCCTTTTCAAAGCTGAACTGTCAATGTCAAATAAGAATTCAAAGGACAAATTTAGGCAAAATGCAGTTTCTGCTTCTAAGGTCACTGTTAAATACAAAATGAAGGGCATTCTTGACAACAGACTCCCCATGTTGCAGACAGGTATTAAGTGTATTTTTTATGTCATTTCAAGCCCATTAACAAGATGTACAATCCCATGTTGGATGTCTTAAAATTATATTTGTATAACCATAAACATTTCTGCTGTTGTCAGGCTGTGCGGCTGTACAGACAGGCAGCGGAAGACCTTCACCCTGAGGCCCTGTACAACCTGGGTCTGCTCTACATGGAGGGGTCACCATTGACACCTTGTGACCATGCACAGGGGCTACAGATGATCACCACTGCAGCCGACCTGGGCCTCTCAAAGGTGAGGGAACTTCCGTGCTCGCATTAGCTCAAACAAAATTGCTGATTTACCTTAATTCATTATTAATGCCTTAGATTTGTAATAGTTAGCTCAGAGGATCACAAAACCATCATTGTCCTTTGTTTCATACGAGTAATAGTTTTTGTTTATGAAAAACAAATTGTCATATTTGCAGCCAATAATGATACAGAGAACGATACAAAGAGGCATATAGTGTTTGACCTGACTGTTTGCTCTGTCTGTCCTTACATGTTATTCCAAAATGGCATTTATCATATCACACCAATATTTAAACGTGCATGTTTTCTTCGGCACTTTTTCAACACACCCACATTAAGTTAATACGTCATTTTGAGCTATATATTAGCCTACTTTCGGACTTTCAGAATGTCCAAAATGACAGCTAACATCAATAATGCTTTCTACAAAACTTTGTTACTTGCATGAGTTATGTTTTTGAATACTTTCAACAACCCAACTGACCTGATCTTATTTTGACCTTGACATTGACCTACCTGGGTCATAATGGGTCCTGTCCTGGGGGTTACTCGTTTTCTTAATAATATACATAGAAGAAAAAAAAATTCTCTTGTTAACATTGCAAAGAGGCTTGGTATTATAGCAAATTGGAGCAAGTCCTCTTTAAGTAAGAAGTGCATTTTTCGGTGTCCAAACATGTGGTGTGTGTGCGTCACTCAGCAGCATCAGTGTCTTTGACACATAAAGTTTGCTTGATATTCAATACGCAACCATTGTGTAGGTTTATAACTTAATATACTTGCAATCGTGTTTGTAATGATCTTGCTCTACCTCAGGCCCAGAGGTACCTGGGTGTCTTCTACACACAGGAGGACACAGAGGACCAGAAGAAAGCTGTCAAATACCTCACCCTGGGGGCCAATCAACATGTAAATACACCTTGTACATTGACATGTCAATATAGGAGGATATTTTATTATGCCCCCGGTAGGGTGGCATATAGCAGTTAAACTGTCCGTCAGTCAGTATGTCAGTCTGTCCGTCCGTCCGAAAAATAACTTTAACATTGGCCATAACTTTTTAAATATTGAAGATAGCAGGTTGATATTTGGCATGCATGTGTATCTCATGGAGCTGCACATTTTGAGTGGTAAAATTTCAAGGTGAACATCATCCTTCCAGGTCTAGGGATCGAAAAAAACAAATCCAAGGGAAGTAATAAGCTTTAAATGGACATAATTATCTGACCTGCCAAATTATATATATTTTTTAAATAAATCAAAGTGGCGCAGTAGGCGGCATTGTGTGTCTGACAAACAAATCGTGGTAAAAGGTCAAGGTCATCCTTCAAGGTCTAAGGTCAAAAATACAAATCAAAGGGAAGTAATAAGCTTTAAAGGGAGATAATTATTCAATATTGAACATAGCAACTTGATTTTTGGCATGCATGTGTATCTCATGGAGCTGCACATTGAGTGGTGAATCTACAGTCACAGTAGTGGCTTTTAATTATTTGCTACTAAAAATAGAGAGTGGCTTTTAATTATTTGCTACTAAAAATAGAGAGTGGCTTTTAATTATTTTCTACTAAAAATAGAGATTTGTTAGAGACAATTATTTTCAAGGGAAGTAATTTATATAATTATAAATCTCATATTATATATTTCCTTACCAAGAATTTAACTTCTTTTCACAGTTACTGTACAGATTTTTTATTTTAATTATTTATAACTCAAATGAATGATTTGTCAAAGTTTTTTTTAAATGATATAATTATCATTTTTTTACTGTACTAATTTGTGAATGGTAGGGTTCATTACATACCTCTGGACTTATGTCTATAGGTACATGATGAACTTTGGCTATGATCTCTTAGATAAAGCCTTGGTTGTCAGTGATGTCTGACTTGGTCATTTTAACTGTCTACAGACCCCCCCCCCCTGGTTGGATTGGACAAAATCCAAGGGAAGTAATAAGCTTTAAAGGGAGAAGATTTCTATACCGCCAAATGATAAATATAAATTTTATTAGCCGGAATTTTTTCGAAAAAATCTCGGCTTATAGATTGATGTTGTCGGGCGGGCGGGCGGGCGGGGTGGCGGCGTGCTCGAAAATGTTAAAGTTCTTATTTCATGGTATAACTTTGGTATGCTTGGACCTAGAGTCTTCAAACTTGACATGAAGGTTGGCCAGGATTAACAGATGACCACTGGTCATTTCAAGGTCATTCATTTGAAGGTCAAGGTCACTGTGACCTTCAATATAAAAAATGTTAAAGTTGTTATAACTTTGGTATGCTTGGACCTAGAGTCTTGAAACTTGACATGAAGGTTGGCCATAACTAGTTAGTAACCACTGGTCATTTCAAGGTCATTCATTTGAAGGTCAAGGTCACTGTGACCTTGAATGTAAAAATGTTAAAGTTCTTATTTCATGGTATAACTTTGGTATGCTTGGACCTAGAGTCTTCAAACTTGACATGAAGGTTGGCCAGGATTAACAGATGACCACTGGTCATTTCAAGGTCATTCATTTGAAGGTAAAGGTCACTGTGACCTTCAATATAAAAATGTTAAAGTTGTTATAACTTTGGTATGCTTGGACCTAGAGTCTTGAAACTTGACATGAAGGTTGGCCAGAACTAGTAAGTAACCACTGGACATTTCAAGGTCATTCATTTGAAGGTCAAGGTCACTGTGACCTTGAATGTAAAAATGTTAAAGTTGTTATAACTTTGGTATGCTTGGACCTAGAGTCTTGAAACTTGACATGAAGGTTGGCCAGAACTAGTAAGTAACCACTGGACATTTCAAGGTCATTCATTTGAAGGTCAAGGTCACTGTGACCTTGAATGTAAAAATGTTAAAGTTCTTATTTCATGTTATAACTTTGGTATGCTTGTACCTAGAGTCTTCAAACTTGAAATAAAGATTGGCCAGTACTAGAAGATGACCACTGGTCATTTCAATGTCATTCATTTGAAGGTCAAGGTCACTGTGACCTTAAATGTTAAAATGTTAAAATTGTTATAACTTTGGTATGCTTGGACATAGAGTTCATATTTGTGACCTTAAATGTTATTGTTGTTCATGTATATGCATGCATTCAAAACATAACACAAGGTTTGCTCATGCCTTGAAAAGTACTTACATTTCATTTTGACCTTTGAACAATATTTCAGTAATTTAAGTATTGCATTGACAAAAACACGAAAGGTACTTTCCTGTCATTTAAATAAAAAATCCGGCTTCAATGCGGTCATCTCCGACCGCGGAACTCTTGTTTCAAAGTGGAGCAGTAGGGTCATTGTGTTTCTGACGAACACATCTCTTGTTGTTCTTAAGTTCTTGTTACAATATGTTTGAGAATTGTACTTGGTATTGCTTAATAAATAAGCAATAAAGCACCAAAAGCTGTATTTTGTTGAAAGTGTTCTTTGGATACACGCATTAAACTTCTTTTGTAATAATTTGTACATTTCGGCTATCTATTACAAAATAAAGAGTTAAGGTGAAGCTAGGATGTAGGGGCCTTCTCTATTAAGACAAAAATAAGTCATTTTAAAAGCAACCAGTGGTTGCCAACCATGATCATAAAACCTTTGATAATTGTTTGCGTTTACAATCAACACAAAAATTACCAGTAAAGGTTTTACCATTTTACATTTCATTCATTTACATAAATAACTTTGTCGAAAAACATAGTTGTAACAACCCTGTGCTGTTTGTCTGCAGGATGTTGAGTGTGAGTATGCCCTGGGCCTGTGCTACCAGCATGGTGCGGGGGTGAGGAAGGACATGCAGCGTGCCTACCAGCTCCTCTCACAGGCAGCTGAGCATGCTCATCCAGAGGCCACCTACTCCCTGGCCATGTTCCACCAACATGGACTCATTGGTGAGCTAAATTAATATCAGACAGCTTGAAAACTGTCAGACTTCAACATTTGAGTATGATAAAAATAAAATTAATGAAGGAATCTGACGTAAGAAGTATTACATTGGGGCAATTGACTGAGATCCCAATGCTCTTACTGAAGTTGCAGTCTAAATGGATCATGTTTTCTTTCATTAAACAGCAAAGTCTTAATTTGAAAGCTTTAATCAGCATTATATTGAGTCATGTGTAACAACTTTCACTGCCTCTGATTACCCGTCCCACAATTATCCTCATCCAGTTCTTTTTAGATGCACACAATTGTTTTAAAGACATGTGGAACTAAAGTGTCAAATGGCTGTTTCATGTTTTGATGAGATAAAAGTAAATATATTGATTGGGTTCTATATCCTTTTGTTATAAGTTTGATTCACAACAATGTTGTTGTTTCCACAGTACCCCAGGATATGGTTGCTGCAGAGAAGTTGACACAGAAGGCAGCTTCCCTGGGCTGTATAGAGGCTAGAAATGCCCTTGTATCCTCTCGCAGAACACAAGAACATCAACAGAAAATAGCTCATATAAAAATAGGTAATGTCCTGGGTAATTGCATTCAAGTAATTAGTATACACATTATTATTTTACTTGCACAATTACTTTTAGTACTTACCTGGTACATGTGGTCTTGTCCATTTTAAATGCTGCTTATTGTGGTCTTATCTAAAATAAATACTTAAGATTGTGGTCATACCTGTAAAAAAAATGATTAAGATTCACAAAAAATGTCTTACCAACACTAAATGCTATTTGTTAGCATTTGATTTAAGTTCATACCCATTAAAGAAGTTAGTTTTAATCAATTTTGCATTAAGCATTTTGGACTTATTTCATTTATTTTGTTATTTATGTGTGTGTTTGATTGTATATTTTTTAAAGGGCAAACGGAGAAAGGCAATGTTCCAAAGGAGGAGAAATCTCACAAAACTCTGGGTTCCTGTATGTCTTCACCGAGTTTAACAGACTTGCCAAATGAACATGTCCCGCAAAACAGTGCTAAAGGAAGCGCAGATAACACTGGCAAACATATCTTGAAAAATGGCTTTCATCAGTCAATATCTGAATGGTTATCTGTGCTTCCACTAGGGTTCTCATTATCATATGAGAGATTTAACTCTACTAAGCAGGGGGCTGAAAATGGTCAAACTGGTTCTCTCAGAAATATATATGATGATGGTGTTGAGGCTGAGAGCAATCATGCAAAAGAAAACCAGGACTTAAACTGTTCTCTTCTTCACAGAAGAACAAATACAATGCCTAATCTGAGCATTGTGCAATGTCCCTGAATCAATTATAGTAAGGTCATCTATCATCCAATCATTGATTGTTATTTGTGTGTGCCATGAAATGTTTCCACAGAAACAAACAAGATATAATGTATATACTTTGCAGTTTTTTTTAAATAAAATTTGTGGAAACAACACTTGTCTTTGTTCTAATTTATGTGTACATGTACATTGTGTAATTATACCATGTCCGAAATCTAGATCAGGTTTGTTCAAATCTCAGAGGAGCCAAAAATGGATCAGAAAACAGTACACACAAATTTGTTTGTCAGGGAAAATACCAAACAATATTCAGGATAGAAACCTGATTTATCATCTGATGTCAACCAATCTAGCCAACTTTACAAGTGCTCAAAGATTTGTTAAGTTTTAACCTATTTATTTAAGCTTACCAGTAATTGCATTCACCGTTGAAAGCCTTAGGCTTATTGAGACACTTGAGTCCGGTTCCTTGGAATGACACACTCTTCCAGTATTTGGTATCTATTTGAGATAATTAACAAACGCTCTGCCATTGGGGATCAAATGTGGGATCTCCAGGTCGCTAGGTGCATACCGCATCAACTTTGCCACTGCAATCTTAAAATAATTAGGTCAATTTTTGTACGCAAAACTCTTTCGATGTAAAAAAAAATACAAAACAGAGCTTTCTTTTATCTTTTTGTGCAAGGCATATCTTAAAGGGGCCTTTTCACGTTTTGGTAAATTGACAAAGTTGAAAAAAGTTGTTTCAGTTTCACAAATTTTCTTTGTAGTTATATTTGTGAGGAAACAGTAATGCTGAACATTTATCATTCTCTAATATAGCCATTATATGCATCTTTTGACGATTTAAAAACCTGAAAATTAAAAAGCGTTGCAACGCGAAACAAATTAATAATTTGGAGAGTTCTGTTGTTGCCGTTATATTATGTGAAACTAAGAGGATTGCTTATATCGAGTAATAAATACAGCTGACATTGTATCCGGAAGGATGACTGAGTGGTCTAAGTGGTAGGCTTTTTACTCCAGGACTTCTGGGGTCAGTGGTTCGAGCCCTGCTGAGGATAACCTTTTTTTCTTTTTTTAATTTTATTCTCGATTTTTTAATGAATCTTTTTATATCCAATGTTAACATTTATAAATATAAAGCATTTATTGATAAACTTCAAAACATGCCAAAATCTGTGAAAAGGCCCCTTAAATTGGGAATTATTGAAATAACACATATGAAACTTCAAATAAAAATAGAGGGCATGCCAGAGTACAAAAACAATAACTGAAGTCAGGCTTTACTGAGTTGCGCTTTGGTAAATTTGCTTGTGCGCAACATAACTCCTTTGGTACTGATGGTATTTAGAAAAAAAACACCTATGTACATGATATAGGACAATGAGATGAAGTGCATATTACAAGGAACATTACACTTTTATAAGTATTGTTTGAGTATTAAAACTGTGCTTTGCTTATTTTTCATGTAGTCTGTTTCTTGTGTGGAGCATAAATTTGTAGGTATTGCATGTTACTTCAAATGAACCTTATTACAAAGATAAGTGGATTTAAATAAAAATCCTCATCTGTAAGGACTCCATAAACATTATCAGGAGATAGTTCTTCTTGAATGCTCTGAGATTGAGTACATACGCACTCATACACAGGTGATTAGTGTGTGGCTATGATATTAATTAGTGAAAACATCATTTTGAATGCTAAATAATCATATTATAACGAAAAATGAACTTTTCTGAAAAAAATATGTTCACTATTATATATTATTGATAGTGAATTTATTTTTTTCAGACAAGTTGATTATTTAGCATTCAAAATGATGTTTTCACTAATTAATATCATAGCCACACGCTTAAATCACCTTTGCTCTCATATACATATTGACCCCCAGAGGGTAAATAGCTGGGAGTTGTATTATTGCAACTATATCAGGCGAGGTATTCCTGTAAACCTATCATAGTCTGTTATGACATCACCAACATCACAAGATTAGACATTATTGAAGTCTTTGGAAGTGTGTGAATAAGTCACTTTTAAGTGAATGTTTGGCATAAGCAAGTGTAATTTTTAATACCTAACAATTGTGTTTTCTTCTTACACTTACACAGTATGTTTTGTAACAAGTATATTCGGTAAGAGTATCCGCTACTTAACAAATGTCTATATAGAGTGTCAGAGGCGTAGATGAGTGTTTTCAATTTGGTACATGTTCAGAAAATAGCCTATCCGAAATTATGCATCCGGAAATATGTTAATAACGGGACAACAACAACAACAAGCAGCTGAATAAATGGCCATTTAAACGTCCACGGCTCGTCATTTACGTTGACATTTCACGAGTTCTTGCTAGTATTAAAAAAAACATATTTCATTATAAAATTCATGAAACGCAAATAGCAATTCGTTTTCTAAGAATTTGCTTTCATTTAAACATACAGGGATATGTTTCGGACTATGAAAAATTCGGATATGCAGAGTAATATGGTGTTAATATTTTTATTTCTCCAATATTGTAAATGCTGCTATGGAAAAAATGACCAGATTATCAAATAATTTCAAACACTTATGCGTGTTTTTGTTTTCATTGAAATTGCTAATGGTTACTGTTCACAGACTAGTACAAGTATATAATACTGTTTTAATGACCAGCATATTTAAAAGTGGGAATGGCCAAGTATTTCATACATAAGCTTATGAATTATCATAAATAAGCTAATGGCAACCATTAACAAATTATAAAAAGTGTAAAGTTATCATAAGTTCTTAAATAATAACTATAAAATAGAAGTCGGTATGGTCATTTTGTTAAGACATAAGCATTTTAAGGCGGAGATGCGTTGTTCTCATGCACAGTGATTTTTTTTTTCTTTTATTTGTTACAGCCTGTGCCATTTGAATTGGGAAAATTAGCGCGATAAACCATGAAATTGGGAAAAATAGTGCGATAAACCATGAAATTGGGAAAAATTAAGAATTATAAATATGATTATAAGTAACAAAATTAAAATTGTTTGCAAGTGCATGTTCATGTTTTTTTCTAGTCTGGTCAAATGGGATTGTTTTAATTGATTAAAGTGGCAAATTTGGGAATTATTTATTGACAAAAAGGACTAAATTCAAGTTATATATTTTGTAGGATGTTTAAATAAAAAGTTGAGATCCAGAGTTAAGAGACTTTTTGGGAAAAAACGTTGATTTTTGCGATTGGGAAGCAGCCGAAAATCGGCGGTAAATTTTAGCAAAAAAAAATCACTGATGCATTAATATACAACTAAAACCATTGAATGGAACTCTCCAAAATTAAATGTGTGCAGATGTTCCTTTTATATATGACACAATGTTGTTTTTTCCATATTTAACATAATTGTAAATTTCTTATTGCAGAGTTAGAACCAGCATTTGTTCAATGATTGGTTACCGGTAAATGACATAATTAGTATTTATACTGCTGTTATCAATGTATGACCATGCTGATTTCTTGTTTGAAGGCTTATAAGTAAGTTTGGTCTGCAAAAACTACAATGGCCAGCATAAGCTGCCTTCCTGAAGAAATTCAAGCATATATTTTGAGCAAACTAAATGGACATGCTGCAGCCATGTGCAAAAAGGTGTGCCGACTGTGGAAGGAACTGATTGAAGGTGGGGAAAATATGTGTTCAAATGAGTTTTTTACAACTTTGAGTATAAACAATATTGATTTAACGTGACATTGTGATATGTTTAAGAACTAATGTTATTTGCATAATTTTAATGATAGTTTTCTGACTACCATCCATATTCAAGAAAATGATTACATATATGTCCTGATTGTATAATTGATATAATTAATTAATAAACATAATACATATCTATGTTTCTATAAATGTGAAACTAATCACAATAAATTATTTCAGTATAACATTAAAATCTAAAAAAATAAATGTCTTTTTCAGGACTTGAGACATGCATGCATTTCTGGTTACGTTGTTGCCTGAAAGAGATTCCGCTTTCCTCGCTCGCACAGTTTGCTCGGCTGACAGATGTTGATGAAGAGTTTGTAAAGATCTTCAGAAGCCTGGCCAGGGACTACCAGTTTCATTACACTAGCCAGATACCCTGGCAGTTCTGGAGAGAGGTGTATGCTGAACACTATAGGTGATGTTTACTTTGTGGGATTATTGATGGCCCTGCATTATGTTAATTTCTTGAATTTTGAGACAATATTTTATGCTTGTATGATTTCTATAGTTATACTGATAGTTAAAGTTAATCTTATTGCTAACTGGATTGTGTTGAATTTAAAAGTTTTTACCATTTAAATTGTTAAAATATGTTCAATTAATTGAGCATTTTTTAAGTTTCATGTCTGTTAAGGTGATAGCTGGCGGGGATACTTTTAATATATACCAGTAATGATGGTGATTTTAATTTTTGGTACCTGTGCTTCATATCTTTACAGAAACAGTTTTCTCTTACCATCATATGACCTGCTTAATAGTTCAATGTTGTTATGTATTATGCTGCTAGTATTTAATGTTGGATTATTTAATAATTTTATCATCAGATGTAGTTATATTGTGACTGGTAAAGCAAAGATCAGTGAGTTCCCTTGCTACCAATCGCCTGGTGAAGTTTCCTGTGTCTGCGTGCAGGGTATGTATCCTTGAAGTTATTAACCATTATATGGGTTGGACAAGAGATGTTTGTAAAAATCCCCCCCTCCCCCAAACACACACAGCATGCATGACTATAATGACCATAAAGCTTTGACCTACAACAAAACAAGTTCCTATGATGGTTGCTTAGGAGGAAATGAAAATGCCTTTTGATTTTTAGACAAACAGTTGTATTTGCCATTTTATTTCAATGTGTGATTTAGCAAGGTCAAAGGGGCGTTTAACAAGATAAACGTTGCCACTCAATACTAAGAGAACTCTGAAGGATTATATTACTTATTATGCTGCTTAGTCATAAAGGAAGAAAGGCCCCTATCAATTTGGTGGTCAACAGGTCAACGTTCAATGGAGTTGAAGTATCAAAATATTAAAAAAAAAAATACACTCTTGGATGCATATAGGGTGGGCATCCATGTGTTATAAACATTCCCTGTTATTTTGTTTGTATTACAGACAATGTAGTGTACACGGGGCATGACAGTGGTGCAGTAATGAGCCTGTGCAGTACTGATAGTGGACTCAAGGTGGACATGCTGTATCGACATCACAAGAGGGTCACTGACATCTGCTTCCTTAACTCGGGTAACATTGTCACTATACATACCGGGTAGCTGAATCGAGTACGATGAACATTGCTCCATTAAATGTCTGGACATTCTGTCAATTGGTTGTCAACATCTGTGTGACAATTGTTGCCATGTGACATTTCATGATGTCATTACTATGAGACTTATTAGCTAATAACATGTGTAAGAGACCTGCTGTGAATGGTGTCTACTCAGAATGACTCATGATGGTAATTCCTGGTTAATATGTCCCTGGTATTTTGATTCAAAAGACATCATTATTGTGATTGTGTCTCTCCATCCTTCTGACCTTCCATCTTTCTGTCTGTGAGGGATTTAGTAAAAGCGGAAAGTGAAAAATTGAGACGCATTCTGCGAAAACTGGGCTTAATGAATGTGCGAAAAGTGTCGTCCCAGATTAGTCTGTGCAGTCCGCAATGGCAAATCAGGGACGACACTTTCCACTTTTATGGTATTTTTAGTTTCAAGGAAGTCCCTCCTAACCGAAAATTAAGTCTAGGCGGAAAGTGTGATCCCTGATTAGCCAGTGCGGACTGCACAGGCTAATCTGGGACGACACTTTACGCACATGCATTAAGCCCAGTTTTCGCAGAATTTGACTCAATTTTTCCTAGAACGAATGTCCTTTGCTTTGGCTCGTTCCTTACTTTGTTGTTGTCTATGACTATTCTTTATCATACGAGGTACCACCCAGCCATTATTTTGAAGTTCACCTTGTCTTTGAAAAGGGCTATCCAGCATCAACTGTGTGCATGTGTTTGTTTCTCAAACTAACACTCCTGTTTTACAATACTGTGTGTATACTTGAGCAGGACAGGAAGCATTGGGCAGTTCCACCTTTGTGTTTTAAACAAATAAAAAAATCTATTGCGAAATGACTTCTCTTTTGTGAAGATATATATGCATGAATTCTTGCAATAGAAGCATGGTTGCTCATTATAGCATTGGAATAGAATAGAATGACATTTATTTCCAATTAGGGTCCATGAAATGACTTACAAATTACAGCAAAAATGAGATCACAGATCTAACAAGCAAAAATATAAAAACACAAACAAAGCTTAATTGGTATTTGACAAACATGACTAAGTACAGGATAACAAACGAAGCTAATTGTTACACTACTCAGAAATTTAGTAAATATAAAAAAACATATAATTATGTCTGTCAAGACAGAATTACTGGAATGGACGCTACAGACTCCACACCATTATAACAAAGTAGCATTATCTGCTAGCAATGAACTAAACTAAACCCCACAAGTTTTTATGCCCCCAGATCAAATGATCGGGGGTATATTGTTTTTGGCCTGCCTGTCTGTCTGCCTGTCTGTCATTGTATGTGTGTGTCCCAAAACTTTAACCTTGGTCATAACTTTTGCAATATTGAAGATAGCAACTTGATATTTGGCATGCATGTGTATCTTATGGAGCTGCACATTTTGAGTGGTGAAAGGTCAAGGTCATCCTTCAAGGTCAAAGGTCAAATATATGGCTTCAAAGCGCAGTAGGGGGCATTGTGTTTCACAAACACAGCTCTTGTTTAATTAATGAATAATTCTTTTTTTCTTTTTGCCTGGACCAAGAAAATGTTTAAAAACAAGGATTATTTGAATTGCATTTCTAGGTAATCCCTGTAAGAATAGAAGTTTTAAAGATCACAATGTATGAATTTATTAGTGGTCTTACTACACAATGCTATCTGTCTTTGTCAATGTATACAAATACAAAGTGTTTGATTTAAAACTATTTTTATTTCACTATAATTTAATCTACTAAATGTTATTTGAAGATGAGAAAGTTCATAATGTTTCCATTGACCTAAAAAGAATTAACATAAACATAAGAATTTTGAGATTGATTTGAATTTTTATTTTGAAATGGCAATAATTCAACATATTGAAGTTTGAATCAAATTTTTTGTTAAATGAATAAGAAAAAACGTGAGCCCTAGTATAAACTTAGATATTAAAAGGAATTTAGAATAACAGTGTGAAACAGACTCTGAGGGCAAGTGTGTGTCTGTTGTAATTGTATGTTCCACACAGTGTATATATACCCATGTGTCTGTTGTAATTGTATGTTTGACACAGTGTATATATACCCCTGCAGTGAGTATCAGGCAGTTACTGTCAGGAGACACCCTGAATGTTGTGGTCACATGCTCCAAGGACGGATGTGTGATCCTCTACAATCCGGACACTCAAAGATCCACTACTGTACAGCACTATAGCAAGCAGGTGAACCAAATAAGGTAACTACAGTAGCCAGCCAGGTAAATATAACAAGTAAGGTAGCTACAGTAAAAAGTAAGATAATTAAAGCAAGTAAAGTAGCTACAGTAAAAAATAGGTAACTAAAAGCAAGTAAGGTAGCAATAGTAACAAGTAAGGTAACTACAATGTATATTAAGTAAGGTAGCTTTAGTAATCAATGCGCTGAAGGCACTGAAGTTGTTCGCTATTGCATAATCTTAGACCCAACTCATTTTTCACATTTCACATCTTATAGCTTTTAGCTTTTTTAAATCGCAAGTTTTAAATGAACACAATCCATTCATATTTATAAAGAGTGTGTCTTAACAATTAGGATGAGTTGCATGTGCATTGTTTATTATCATATTTATGTTATAGAGATAACTAAAACAAAATAACAACAACATGTCTCTTTTTTAGATGTTCTGAAAGCATTTAAAATATGATAAAAATGGTATAATGATAACCAGTTAATATAAAATAAAATTTGCAATCACCATCATATTAAATGAATATTGTGGGAATATCGAATACCTATCACACTAAGATTATAATTTCATTATGGAAATTCCCTTTTAAAATCTTTGTTTGACACTATGTACAATTCAAAATAAACAATAAAATAATTTATGAAAAAAAAATAAAATCTGAGAGCAGTACTTTATGCTCACGAATTTGGTAGTCATAAAGCAGCGCTTTTGACCCGTACTTTGTTGTTTATGTATTATTTAATATCCTAGTAGTTCACAAGGTGTCAACCTGTCTCTGACCTTAACATCAGTATAGAACACTCATGCTCTTTTTCGGGGTAGCTGTTTTACACAGCTTTTCACCTTAAATGACCTCTACATAACGCCAGCAGGCACAAATTAATACATTTGAAATTTTATAGACTGATTCGAAAGAAATCACCTGAATTTGGCTGCATCACTGTGTCTGTGCACACCGTAAATGATGTAACACTGTTCAATGTATGGAATTCCGGACTTTTCTCTGCATGTTCAAACGACACAGACACAAATTGTGGCCCAGTTACATTTACGCTTTATAATCCATGTTGCAGACTTTCAGGGTCTGTACTCAGTCACTAAATCGTCAGGGGAAGATATAATTGACTATCGATAAACACAGTTTTGCTTTCAAGATGAGAAAAAAAAACTACCAAAATAGTATAGTGTCACATTGAGAGATTGTTTAATTATCTAACCACAAATGTTTGCTCTACTCGGTCAGCACGTCTGGAAATCGTTCCTGAATGCCTGAATAGACTACGTTTTTTTACCAGTTTGTTGTATTTGCTTTTTTTAATTCAATTTTATATCGAAATGCATTGTGCTAAAATATTTTTAACTCTCAACGAGATTTAAAAAGACCCGCGTCATGTGGAAATGGGTCTTATGCCATATGCGCCCATCATAGCTACAGTCCACTCAGCGTGGGCATGTCTCAGTCTGGTCAGGAGATATATAATTGGACCATAAAACATTGAGTGATTTTATTGAGGACAACATCACCTCTGACCAGACTACGTAAATGCACAGTCTGGACTTGAGCTTCGCTGGTTGAAATGCCATTACACCCACTTTTGCATTACGCGGTTATGAAAGTGTAATTTGAATATTTCGAAAGAAAACTGCGTGTTACATATTAACACACAATATATATCGATGGTGGAGAAATTATACTCATAATAAGCCATGTGAGGACATATATGATGTGAACTCCCGTAGTATAATTTGTATCTACTAACACTAATGTGTGGTTTGACTATAATAAAACACATTTCATGTGGTGAATATGCCACTAACAAGTGAAAAAACACACAATTTGTTAACTTTTGCTTTGCAATTTAATTATTTAAAAACATAAATTTCAAACTTTATTTCAAAGTCAGCATTTTTGCCAAATATCTTTTTTAAAGATATTTCTTATTATATTTAGTTCTTTTTTATATTTGGTTTTAGCGATTATAAAGCATTTTTGTCGTTGTCTATATTATACCTTAGTTATTGGCGAACTCGTGATCAACGATTTATACATTGGGAACTGCGAATATAAACAAACTTAAACTTATACTAATGTGTTGTTTAGCACCTGTGAACACAAGAGATCGCCGCTATCTGTTGAGAACAAAAGAACGTTTCCCAGATATAAATATAAAATTTTACCCCGCTGTAGTAGCAAGCACTATCAACAAGGTTACGCAACAGACGTGTGATAGTGTATTGGAATCTCCATATCTTGTTGATGAGCAGTACTTTTATTTTCCCGCATCTATTAATAGTCTCAGATTATGAACGACCTGTGCTGAAACGTATAATATATTCATTGTTTATTGATTCTTTTCTATGTATACGCTCCGTCAAAAATATTCCATTTAACGAGATATTCACATTATGTTTCCAATTGGTTAATGAATCTAGTTGAAGAACTCAACCCTTTTGCATAAATTATACAACTCTTTCTTGGCACAGATTCGGCAGATGCGGCAGTTATCAGGTTTATCGTAGTTAGAAAAACTGGATTGAAACTGGTGGTATTGACCTTAGTTAGAACAACTAAAAATTAAGGTAAGTATAGCAAGTAAGTTATAATAAAAAGTAAAGTAACTATAGCAAGTAGGATAGCTACAGTAAAAAATAAAGCAACTATAGCAAGTAAGGTAGCTACAGTAAAAAGTAAGATAATAGTAGTAAGTAAGGTAGCTAAAGAAAATGTCCAAGGCCCATAATTTTGCAAAAAATCAATGGTCCAGAATGAATTTCACACTTCAACTGGTAAAAAATCAGCTCAATTTCTGAAAGCGGTGCATAAGAAACATCCGGAAAACGTCAATTGTAGAGAAAATTTCTTTATTCATTTTTGTCTTAAATCGCCATGCCTTTTACTTTCTATTAATATAAGCTCCTACTGTGGATTATATCCCTTTAAAAAAATATTACTACCTTTGTTTAAATGACCTTGTACCTGCCAAATGATAAATAAAAATCCCTTTAAAGCTTATGACTTCCCTTGGCAAAAATTTAGATCAGTCAAAGGCCCGTATCTTTGTCAAAAATCAAGGACCATAGCGAATTTTACATGGCATCTGTAGGTCATATAGGTAGACTCATATACCAAAAACAAGCTCAATATCTTAAAGTGTTGCGTAAAAAAACTCCGGAAATCAGAAGGACAAATCGACAGACGGACAGACAGTGCTACTGCTATATGCCATCCTACCGGGGACATACAAAATAAATGAGGAACAAAAGAAATCTGAATGCCTGACTGGTTATGGTGTAAGCCTTTGATAATGATCCTACCTTGTTGAGAGCAGCAATGTTTTTGGTAATCTTTTCTTTATTATTGTCCTCAGGTCTTGGGGTCAGCATTTAGTGGCTGCAGCTAACCGCAGTCTGCTGCAGGGCCAACCTGTCTGGAAATTTAACCAGTCAGATCACTCCATTGATATCACATGCACGCTGTACAGCCAATCACCAGCAAATATCACAGCAGTAGCTTTGTGGGGGAATATGGTAAGATGTTTATAAGTGAAACTTAGCATTTTCTGGATATTTTGAAAATAACTTTGCCCAAAATATGTAGCTTTACACAAATAAAATATACATTTACATTATAAAATGAAAATTTGCAGAAGCCAATCGATTTTTCATGTGATAATTGATGTTTCTGTGTTGAAAGATAAAATGCAATGAAATGAGTTGGTCAATTGGCTAGCTCCCCTTACTAAGGGTTATAGGTCTTTCTAAAACATTTACAACACATGTTAAGATATGAGCAGTGTCAAGCGAAAATGTGTCTTAAGCCATATGCAGTCAGCGTGGCCACAGACAAGTGTGGTCAGGAGCTACCCTGTCTATTAATGAGCCAACAATACCTTGCATGACTTTATAGCAGACAAGTTTGTCCCTGACTAGCAGGCTGGTCTCAGGATACGCTGGAATCATATGGCATACTGTAAGACCCATTTTGCATGACCCTGCTCATACATGCATTCATAATTGCCCCAACATCAGCTATGATTTCTTCTGGTCAGTAATGGTATTTATGTTTGTAGCATATTTTATGTTTCTTTCATTTAGGAACATATTGATCATATACATGTATTTTACAGCCAAAAAAATAAGTCATGGCTCAAGTTTAAGTTAAACTTTTAGTTCTTAAATAAATAATAATACAATGTCCAGGACTGTTCATCCATGATTCATGAGTTCACTCACAGGTCTGGCAACAAAATATGTAAAGGGATTTGCCATGAAATAATTTCTGCAGCCATCCCCTACCGGAACATCCTATTGAAGTCAGGCAATTGTTATACATGTATACTGGTATAAGTATGTTACCTTAGAAATTGTTAACTTCTTTGATTAAGATTGTCAAGAGAAAGTAAGTGTAAGAAGGTTTACTTACTGCCATTTATTTGTGACTGAAATACTGTTAAATAATGCGCACAATGAAAAAAACACTTAAGTTATGAGTAGCGCTCTAAAACAAAAGGGGCTTAAGAACAAGCTTATCAGGGGCAACATTTTCCACTAATGTCTTTCAAGGAAGTGTTCCCTTAAAGTAAGTCTCTTCTAAACGGAAATCCAGCCTAGGCAGAAACTGTCGTTCCTGATTAGCCTGTGCGGACTGCACAAGCTAATCAGGGACAACACTTTACATACATGCATTAAGCTCTATCTTCGCAGAGCAAGGTTGTACTGTATATGAAGCCCCTGGAGTACACGTGCAGGTAGTGTCTGTATATGACTGTATATGAAGCCCCTGGAGTACACGTGCAGGTAGTGTCTGTATATGACTGTATATGAAGCCCCTGGAGTACACGTGCAGGTAGTGTCTGTATATGACTGTATATGAAGCCCCTGGAGTACACGTGCAGGTAGTGTCTGTATATGACTGTATATGAAGCCCCTGGAGTACACGTGCAGGTAGTGTCTGTATATGACTGTATATGAAGCCCCTGGAGTACACGTGCAGGTAGTGTCTGTATATAACTGTATATGAAGCCCCTGGAGTACACGTGCAGGTCGTGTCTGTATATGACTGTATATGAAGCCCCTGGAGTACACGTGCAGGTAGTGTCTGTATATAACTGTATATGAAGCCCCTGGAGTACACGTGCAGGTAGTGTCTGTATATGACTGTATATGAAGCCCCTGGAGTACACGTGCAGGTAGTGTCTGGCGATGCATGTGGCCGTGTGTTTGTGCGAGACTGGTTGGGCTGCTGTGGTGACCAGGTGATGACCCAGGTGACCTACCTGGGTAGCAGAGTGAGGAGCATCTTTGTGGTGGGCAAGAGGATTATCTGCTACACTGGTGAGAACACCTGCAACTAATGTTTCACACAGAAAATTAAGAATTTAGCCACGTCATGAGAAAATTGGCCTTATGCGGATGATCAGGAGCTACCCTATCTGCCATTGAGGCCATCAAAACCTTTCGTGACTTTATAGCAGACAGGGTAGCTCTTACAAGACTACGCTTATGCTTGGCTGGCCACATCTGGCATAAGACGCATTTTTTAATGTCGTTGCTCATTTGCTCTTGATCCTCCTAGTTTTCATCCAAATATCCGTTAAACTGCTCGTCTCTTATTTCTTGATGCATAACTGGTGAACCATGTGAGATAAAAATAGAATGTTGGCGGCAGTTCAGTCTTTTAGCAGTACCGCCTGTCAAAAAGCCTTTGTTAACTCTTACCTTGTGAATACTGAATACTTTAGATGCCACATCTATTTGCCTCATCTTCATTAAACTTGTTCAGAGTGTTTGTCCAAATGATGTCTAGTTGGAGTTTAATCAGGTCACTTGGGGTAAAAAAAATAGGTCATGACAACAAGGCCAAGTTTGAAACTGGATCAGGTAAGGTCAAGAACTAGGTCAATAGGGAAAATGAAATTTTGTTATAACATTTTTCACTCAGCTGAGCACAAAGTGCTCATGTAAAGCTATTGTGATCAACCTGACAACCTGTGTCCATTATTGTACATAGTGTGGCATCAACTCTGAGCACTTGATTGCACTTGAGGCCATATTGTTCATACAATCTCTATGAAACTTGCTCAGAAGGTTTATGTTGTTAAAATCTAAGTGGCATTCGAATCTGGGGCATGTGCCGCACAAAACTAGGTCACCAGGTCAAATCCTAGAAAAGCCTTGTTATCACTCTAGAAGCCACATTTATAACTTGTCTTGATGAAACTTTTTCAGACTGTTTATCTTGATAATATCTAGGCCAATTTTGAATGCTGGTCACGTGCATCTTGATCACCTGGTCAAATGAGAAAACCTTATTCTAATTGTAGAGGTTACTATGACTCAATCTTGATGAAACTTTGTCAGAATGTTTATCTTGTATCTAATGTCTCAGACAAGTTCATAAATGGTTTTGAGTAACAGGATGGTCAGAAGCCACATTCATTACACAAACAGTTCAAAAAGTACTCAGAAGTACTCAGAACAGTTCAGATCCTAGTCTAAGGTGAGCAATCTAGGGCCTTCGGCCCGCTTGTTTTATGTTAGACAGGCATGTGTTACATGTAAAATGGCAATATGTATTTGAATGGTGCAGGCCAGTAGACATGTTTACCTGTACTATTCTCTATACCGTCGTTAACAGACGACATGTTGCACATCAGTCAAAGCCTGGGTGCCACCAGCCCTGGCAACATGAAGTTTGAAGCCATTGACATCTACCATCCGTTACGTAAGGTCTCTGAGTGTGTGGCAATACGGGGACCAGTGCTTGCAATAGGCTTTCGCTCAGGCAAGACAATTGTCTATTATTTTCCTTTGAAAGTATTGGATTGATAAGGCATTTTTACTAAACGATAACAGATATACAAGAACAGATGAAAATCTACTTCATTTAATTCGCTGATGAATACTAGACAATCTGTTACTAAGATAATCATCTGCACTGGTTGTGTTGTTTTCATGTACTATTAGTTTTTTAATGAACAAGAAAACTCCATTTAGCTCTTAATCCATTTTGAAAGTTTGTATTCAAAATTGAATGTTAAACTATAAAAAATAGTTATACATACATTTATGATCATGAAATGCATGCATACATTTTCTTCTGAAAAGTCATAACTGTCCATTACTGAAACATACCCATAACTGAAAACAGTATTTTTCATAACGACTAAGGGTTCCAGTATTAACACAACGCCTCTTTCTGGGATAACTGCACATGCGTAAATTGTCATTCCACATTAGCTGTACAGTCTTCACAGTGACGATACTTTCCGCCCAGTCTGAATTTTCCTTTTGAAGGGGCTTTCTATTAAAGAAAAATTCCATAAAAGCCAAGAGCGTCGTCCCTGATAAGCCTGTGCAAATCTGGGATGACACTTTACCCACAGGCATAAAGCTCAGGTTTCCCCCAGAACGAGGCTCATTTTATTATCAGATAGGAGCTTGACAAACTACATTTGCATATAATTGTCATGTACACTCCAGGATTTGTGCATGTGTACCACATGCCTGATGACTCCAGCTGGGACTCCCTCCAACTGGAGCGCCCCGCCCAGGTGATACGTCTGGCGAGAGATCATGTGCATGCCTTGGATATCGCTGACAATGGCACTGGACCTGTCATAGCTGCGGCAACTGAGGACCACTGTGTGTACCTTATTACCATGGAGAGAAGTGGAACGATGACTACGTCTGTGTGATATACTGGACAGAAGTAGATAGATAACTACTACCTTGTGATATCCTGGGTAGAAATGGACAGATTAATTTGTATGACACTTATATAAGGTAGCAGTGTACAGATTAATACTGTGGGATAGGTATGCCGGGTAGGAATGGAATGATCAATTGTGTGTTACACTTATACTATGGAGGAGTGGACTGATTAATACTGGAAGACACAAACCTTGGACAGTTTGATGGATGAATAATGGGTTACTTTTTCCTTGAATAGGAGTTCAGATACAATATGTGTGACAAATTCGTGTATAACTCTCCAAAAAACCATTAAGTACATATTGATCAGCTGTAGCTCTGTAGGGCTACCTGTAGCAACAAGAAATTTCAAAATATATGCATTTATTTGATCTAACACTATAGCCTATACTAATATATCACAGCTGAAAGCATAAGTGAACAGATAACTACAGTGCTCCACATCATGTATGCCTCATTAGTTGTACAAGATATACAGAAAGCAAAGTTTAGAACTATTTCAGGGAATAAAAGGAACAAACCATTTAAAAATATGTACACAATATATAAATAGTTGAAGAATTTTGTTTAAAAATAACACCTGGTCCACCTGTAACTACAATATTGCTACAATATATATCTATGGTGTTTTAATGGTATTTAAAAAATGTACAGTGTATCCTTTACTTATTTTAGTGTCTTGAGACATAAAATGTCCACTTGAACCATTGCCACTTAACCAAGGTCCACTTTAACCATTGTCCACTTAAATCATTCCAGACCGTTTTGAATATTGCATTACCTATATGTCTTGTATTTAATACAGTATTGACTGCCTAAAGCTTACGTGTTTGCTGTATCATGAAAATGTGTAAACATGTGTGGATTGTTTTATTACCAGCTGTGTTCAGTATTTTAGTATTCACATACATTTTATATATCAGTTAAAGTATTTATTAAATGTTAAAGCCAATTGTTACGTTTTTGTTGTGGTTTGTATACTCATGTACAAGTATCTGGGCCAGGGTCTGGGAAAACCAGGCTTAATGCATGTGTGTAAACCGTTGTCTCAGATTAGCCTGTGCAGATCGCACAGGTTAATCAGGGACCACACTGCCCGTTTTGAAGTCATTTTTCTTTTAATAAAGTCTCATCTAAACAAAAATCTAGTCAAGATGGAAAGTGTCGTCCCTGTTTTGCAAGCTTATTGTCCCCTACCGGTTTCACCGGAGGGGACTTCTGGTTTGCGCTCTGTGTGTCTGTCTGTCAGTCCGTCAGTCTGTCACACTTTTCTGGATCCTGCGATAACTTTAAAAGATCTTCATATTTTTTCATGAAACTTGAAAAATGGATAGATGGCAATATGGACATTATGCACATCATTTCATCTTGTTCTTACGTCAAAAATTCTGGTTGCAATGGCAACAAATATATATAAAAAAATATACAAAAATTCTGACAATGGTGGAGCCGGTAGGGGATATATATTGCTTGGCAATAGTCTTGTTTTGAATGATACTGTATGCACATACATTAAGCCAAGTTTTTTTTAGATTGCCGCTAATTTAGATTGATAAGTAATCTTAAAGTATTTATATTTAGATTGTTTTTATAAAACAAACATGTTTTCATAACAGATCATGTAAACAAGATAAAGATCTAAATTTAGATAAAAGTGCACTGGAATTGTGAATAGAGTTTTGTTATATTGTTTGCTTGTTTTAACTACCTTCAATACATTTATGAAAATACACATGTCATTTTTTTAACAATAATGAAAAAAATAGTGATACTGAATCAAAGTATAAAATTATCTCAAAATACTTTCACCCTGTATATTGTCTAATGGAGATTATACTAATCTGCAGTTGTGAACAGCCAATCTGTACGGTATCCGGACAATCGCTCCTACGGACAATCGCTCCTATGCTAAATTTGACAGGGAGGACAGTCGCTCCAACGATGTCTTGACAGTGCGGACAGTCGCTCCTATGATGTTTTGGGAGGGCAGACAGTCGCTCCTACATTCTTTTGTCAACCCGGACAATCGCTCCTACATTCTTTTGTCAAACCGGACAGCCGCTACTACATTATTTTGACTCCACGGCAAAATGTAGTACACGCCGATCAAAGGCTAACACCTATAATTAACCTACAATTAAATTTGCCAACTTGTTAACAGTAAGACGATTCGACATGGGACATTCGTTCCTACATTACATTAATTGGAATAAGTGCCTTTTTGAGATTGGGATAAACATAAAAACTGCATAGATGAAATGTTATTCTTTATTTCATTTGTATTTATCATATGGCATTTATATGACATTTATAAACATATATACACACAAAATACGCAAATGAAAGTGCAAACAAATGAAAGGAAACACACATGTACATTTATAACCACAGCTCGATTTATATCACATATTTACATTTATAAACATATATACACACAAAATACGCAAACGAAAGCACATACAAGCGAAAAGAAACACCTATGTACATTTATACACACACTCGATTTTTACGAGTCAGTTATCTTTATTCGTAACACATCCTAGTGGCCAATACGAATTCGGTGCCCAAAACTCTGCAGGAACTCAACCATCAACATGGTTCCAGCCATATACTGTCCGCTCAAGGTCTTCGGTGTCTGTAGTGAAGTAGTACAGTCCCTCTTTCATTATGTGTCTGTAGTGAAGTAGTACAGTCCCTCTTTCATTATGTGTCTGTAGTGAAGTAGTACAGTCCCTCTTCATTATGTGTCTGTAGTGAAGAAGTGTAGTCCCTCTTTCATTATGTGTCTGTAGTGAAGTAGTACAGTCCTTTCATTATGTGTCTGTAGTAAAGTAGTGCAGTCCCTCTTTCATTATGTGTCTGTAGTGAACTAGTAGTCCTTCTTTCATTATGTGTCTGTAGTGAAGTAGTACAAGCCCTCTTTCTTTGTAGGTCTGTAGTGAAGTAGTACAGTCCTTCTTTCTTTATGTGTCTGTAGTGATGTAGTACAAGCCCTCTTTCTTTGTATGTCTGTAGTGAAGTAGTACAGTAACTCTTCTTTATGTGTCTGTAGTGAAGCAGTACAGTCTCTCTTTCTGTATGTGTCTGTAGTGAAAGTTGTTATGTGTCTGTAGTGAAAGTTGTACAGGCCCTCTTTCTGTATGTGTCTGTAGTGAAGTAGTACAGGCCCTCTTTCTGTATGTGTCTGTAGTGAAGTAGTACAGGCCCTCTTTCTGTATGTGTCTGTAGTGAAGTAGTACAGGCTCTCTTTCTGTATGTGTCTGTAGTGAAGTAGTTAAAGCCCTCTTTCTGTATGTGAATGTAGTGAAGTAGTACATGCCCTCTTTCTGTATGTTTTTGTAGTGAAGTAGTTAAAGCCCTCTTTCTTTACGTGTCTGTAGTGATGTAGTACAGGCCCTCTTTCTGTACGTGTCTGTTGTGAAGTAGTACATACCCTCTTTCTGTATGTGTCTGTAGTGAGGTAGTTAAAGCCCTCTTTCTTTATGTGTCTGTAGTAAAGAAGTACGTGCCCTCTTTTATTATATGTCTGTAGTAAAGTAGTACAGTCCCTCTTTCTTTATGTGTTTGTAGTGAAGCAGTACGGTCCCTCTTTCTTTATGTGTTCGTAGTGGAGCAGTACAGTCCCCTCTTTATGTAGGTGTCTGTAGTGAAGCAGTACAGTCCCTCTTTTTATGTATCGGTAGTGAAGCAGTGCATGCCCTCTTTCTTTATGTGTCTGTAGTGAAGTAGTACAGTCCCTCTTCTTTTATGTGTCTGTAGTGAAGTAGTGCAGGCCCTCTTTCTTGATCTGTCCTTAGTGAAGTAGTACATGACCTCTTTCTTTATTTGTCTGTAGTGAAGTAGAACAGTCACTCTTCTTTTATGTGTCTGTAGTGAAGCAGTACAGTCACTCTTTCTGAATGTGTCTGTAGTGAAGTATTACAGGCCCTCTTTCTGTATGTGTCTGTAGTGAAGTAGTACAGGCCATCTTTCTGTATGTGTCTGTAGTGAAGTAATACAGGCCCTCTTTCTTAATGTGTCTGTAGTGAAGTAGTACATGCCCTCTTTCTGTATATGTCTGTAGTGAAGTAGTACATGTCCTTTTTCTATGTGTCCATAGTGAAGTAGTACAGGCCCTCTTTCTTTATGTGTCTGTAGTGAAGTAGTACATGCCCCTTTTCTGTATATGTCTGTAGTGAAGTAGTACATGCCCTCTTTCTTTATGTGTCCGTAGTGAAGTAGTGCAGGCCCTCTTTCTTTGTGTCTGTAGTGAAGAAGTACAGGCCCTCTTTCTTTATGTGTCTGTATTGAAGTAGTACAGGCTCTGTAAGTTTCTGTAGTGAAGTAGGACAGTCCCCCTTTTTATGTGTCTGTAGTGAAGTAGTACAAGCCCTCTTTCTTAATGTGTCTGTAGGGAAGTAGTAAAGGTCCTATTTCTGTAGTGAAGTAGTATAGTCCCTCTTTTATTATGTGTCTGTAGTGAAGCAGTTAAGTCCCTCTTTCTGTATGTTTGTAGTGAAGTAATACAGGCCCTCTTTCTTTATGTGTCTGTAGTGAAGTAGTACAGGCCCTCTTTCAGTATGTATCTGTAGTGAAGTAGTACAGGCCCTCTTTCTTTATGTGTCTGTAGTGAAGTAATACATGTCCTCTTTCTGTATGTGTCTGTAGTGAAGTAGTACATTCCCTCTTTCTTTATGTGTCTGTAGTGAAGTAGTACAGGTCCTCTTATCTGTATGTTTGTAGTGAAGTAGTACAGTCCCTCTTTCTTTGTGTCTGTAGTGAAGTAATACATGCACGCTTTCTTTATGTGTCTGTAGTGAAGTAGTACAGGCCCTCTTTTCTGTACTCATCCCAGGGCACTGAGGTAGGCTGCGGAGAGGGAGGTGGCGGGACTGGCCTGCGTCTCGCAGGGGACTCCGTGGTTTTAAAGTTGTGGAACTTGGCTGAACCCTGCAGTAGATACCCAACGCTGCCCTCCTGACTCCTGACAACCGGCCACACAACATAGTCCAGGTCCCCTGTATAGGTCTGCTCCATGTAGGTAGCGTAGTGTTCGGGCTTACTTCCGGTGAAGTCAAGCATGATTGGCGGCTCATGCGTTTGTAGGAACCAGCAGATCTTAGTGCAGCGTTGCAGGTAGGAAACCAGCGGCTCCTGTAGGCCTCCGCACGCCCTTTGCAGAAGGGGGATATCGGCGCTGGACCGCACGTGTTGCAGCATCATCTGCACATAACTACGTAATTACAGTATCTGTTGTTTTCTACGTTTTTATGCGTTCAAAGCATTTGTCTTGGGTTTCTGTCAATTCTTAAAAACATATTGACCAACATAAGTGTTTTGGTTATCAACAGCGCGACTGGAGCATAAATATATGTTATCTAAACTTTTTCTCAAATAGTACTGAAGTTTTCTTCGTCTAATGTTTTTATACATTCTATCGTTCATGTATTGTAAGATGCTGAGGTAAACAAAACACCTGCATTCAAAGCCAGTACGTTTAAAACTTGTAATGATAGTGGCTATTTTCAGTACTCTCGCTTCTTTATGTTGTTCAATGTCAGCACCATCTACGCTATTTTATCTCGAACACCTACCTGATACACCACAGGCAAAGTGACGGGCGCGGAGACCACCTGTAGCTCCTTGCTAGCCAGTAAGACGCCCTTGGGTGTGACCGCCTTGGAGTCAGGCGCCAGGAGGAGCTGTCGATGTAGCTTGGCGCGTTGTTGACTCGACAACTGAATGCACATTTCGTAACACACCTGAAAAGCAGTGATAAAGTACCGTATTTGTACAAAACAATATACATGTATAAAGTTTTGTCGTCTATGACTGGTCTTCATAATGTTAGAAGGCTAATTTACATGTTATCTACCATTTCATTGATAAAACGTTGAGTAATTTAAATACATGTAATGGCTTTTAATACATTTATACACTATTTGTGTCACTTTCTCCTTGCTATGCATGTGCTTAGGCCACTCCAAATTGATGTGTTGGTCGTCGGATTTGCCGCACGTATTTTAACAAATGGAAATAAAAAAAGAAATTTACCGCTCGCACTCATTTGTGTGTCCTTCTGTAACCATAGAGCATGTGGTTTTTTTAATTTGTCAAAAAAGAAAAAAAGCAATCTCGCAGAAACGATTTTGACGCTGAATATGAATGCTAAATATAGTGTTTCGTAACCTTTTTAATCGAAAAACTGTAGTCGCTCGAAAATTCGATCGATATGTAGGCACATTTTACATATAACACAATTTTAGGTGAAGAAAAAATAAACATAAAATCATTAAAGGCTGGCTCTACAAGAGTCACAGGGCCAATGTTTTAGAAGTATTAAAATACATGGTTGACGGAACATGTTTTACAGCTAGGTCCGTGTATGTTAGAAACATCAAAACATTTCTTTGTAATGTATACATATATTTCAGAAAAATTCAATACCGTACTAGCCATCGATACGCCCCTTTTAAAATAAGGTATTGACAATGGATTAAATGCATGGCCTTTGTTTGACTGTCTGCCATTATCATTTTGATGATTTTCCCTCTTCAAGTGCTATTTGCAACATGGTATACCTTTTCACAGCTTTCACTTTGAAAACTTCAACAAATATAAGCAGCAGTAGGTAGACATGTGTTCCTCACTTCAATGATATGTTATATTTCGTTGGTCAAAGGTCATTTTGCAACTTACTCCTTTAATATGAGGTCAATATACATCGACTCATATGGTTTAACGTCAATTTGCTTACATAGCATCGTTCCGACTGACGGCTACAAATTCATATAACAGCGCAGAATCTTCATGGAGAGTTATTCAATATAAAAATATAAACGTTATTTTACTAATTGCATTAGAAGATGTTAATTAAAACTTACATGTAATGCTATTCCTGATAGGAAAACACTAGCGTTAGACTTGTGTTCTACACTTTAAAGTTTAAAGTGCTGAAAACCTAATTTTAGTGCATTTTTAATTTGAAAAGTATGTACTCAAAGATATAGTATTGCTTGTCTGTACATAAATTATTTCTTTGTATAAGAATTGATTTAAAATGTAAACTATAGCTGTTTAAAACTGTATCTCTTGTTACTCTGCACTATTTTTCTATCGAAATGTGATTATTTTATATTCTTCGCTCGCTCGAAAATGTTTTCTGTTTTCAAAAAAAATATTTTTTTTTCGCTCGTCCTCTTCAACTTTTTTTCAAAAAAAATCCGTAGACCAACAAATCAATTTGGAGTGGCCCTCATTACTTATATATTGTCAGTTTGGTATTTATAACGATCTACTAGACTTGTTCAAGTTAATGAATTGATAAACTTCTGTTCTGTTCTGATAAAAAGGTTCGGAAGTCGTTTGACTTCAATCCTTGATCTTATTATTATTATAGGACATTACATGCAACAACCCTTCCAAAAAACAACAACACTTTTTCATTACGTAACATAAACATAACAACCATTACTAAAACCTAAAAATGATACTTTGTAACGTTTCCTCTAAAATGCATTAACAAACTAGTATGGCAAAACATACACATCCAGTCCTGAACACGTGATAGCATGATATTACAGATGGGCGAAGCGATCTCCATCCACATCTTTATACCTTCAGTGCTTCCTAAGCTCGATGATGACGTTTTTGTTGGGCACATCCGGCAACTGGGTGCGTGTGTGAAGGAACGTCTGCTGCCACTCATTCTCTAAGACGTCTGCTAACAGTTCGGGCCAGCTGCAGAGCGCGCTTCTCCTTCGTGATGGAGGAGAAGTGAGCGTCCGTTAGCGTCCGCCGCTCCGCCAGCACTTCCTCCCCCTCTCTTTGGATGAACCGCAACAGTAGAGGCGGTGAATTGGTTACATATAAACATGTGTTTACTTAAAGCGTATAACATTCGCGAAACTACGACTCATCAAATGGTAACTGCTGTATAATTACTGTTTTACGTTAATTTATTACGCACCAATGGGTATCCTTTTTTTCTTTATTTCTGCGAATTTTACTCTCAAATGTCTGCTATGGTCTAGAGTTATAAGAGAATAAGGTCGAATTTCTACTATGTCCACGACTCAGCCTAATTAACACTTTTACCGCAATATAACTGATTACAGTTTATCTGATAACACATAAATAGTGGTGCTAAAACTAGTAATGTTGAAGCCTATAAGACTTTGTGCAAATCTAACAATTTGTGTTTTTGTTTTCAACAGTTTTTGTTATCACATTAAGATACAAGATAAGTATTGATGCAAAGCATCTAAGGGCTTCGGGAATTTCAGTGTAAAAGGCACTCAATGAAGTTACATGGAACGATTTTTTTTTCTACTGTAAATAATAATATATTGGCCGATTATTTTAATCAAAATACAAAAAGATACTGGTATAACCATTATCTATGATTTTGTGTTATAACCCAAAAATAACCATTGTCTATGATGTTGTGTTATAACCCCCAAGTAACCATTATCTATGATTTGGTGTTGTAACCCCCAAATATTCCATAGTTCATTTTATTAAGATTGGTTTCCTTTTTTACTGGCATCCGTGTGCAATTTTCATAAATGGAACAGAACTGTGTAGGTTTTAAAAAATCTGCTTCATCTCACAAAATGCGCATTGATAGTGTCACCTAAAAAAGCCCATACCAAAGGGTCCATACCACCTGGATAGTAATACGTGTTGCGCTTCGCGCTCTATATGTGGTTCTTAAAAAGAACTCCGAGGAGTGCTTGACTCTAGGGAAACGGGTTGCTGGGACACAGCTCCTCCTTGATAAGCGGCATCTTCCTTTATCACAACTCATTGTTACAATCAATAATACGTGTCGCGCTTCGCGCTCTATATATGGTAGGGATAGTTCTTAGGGCTATTATAGACAACCATAAACAACAACAAAAATACATGCAAATAGATGTGTTGTTTTTCATTTATTTGTTATATAAAACCGTGTAAGTTTTTATAAGATATT